>NC_057811.1:100907944-101034208 GCF_018294505.1 Triticum aestivum
TATTCGCTCTGCAAAAGCCGCCCTCCCCGCCGTGCTGATACGTCGACGCCGCGGTTCGTCGAGGGGGACGCACATCGATCCTCTCGCTCCCACAGTACGCTCTCGTAGACTGTCGTCCTCTAGCCGCACCGCCACCGCTGGCGACGTTCTTGTGGAGGCGCACGGCGGTCAGCTTCTCCCACTGTACGCGCATTCTAGACTGAGGCCCCGTGCATGTCGGTGTAGCGCTGAATGTTAGCTGATAGACACTGTTAATCTCACTGTTTGCCAAAGTAGTTTACAGTCAATATGCTCTGCTTAAGAAGCTTCCTTGCCCTGTTCTGCACTCAATCTGCTTAGCTGAGATGGCATGCCAAGGCCGATTAGTTGCTAAAATATCCTGCCATATATATATTGTGACGTAGATTGCCATGGTCTAGTAGCCAATCTGTTAGGTGAAATAGCTCTACACCATTTTATACTCGATCTTTGTTGCTGCTATGGCCTTCGATAGTTTGATGGTTGTGTGCTCGGCCTCATTGATTACTGAAACAGCCTGCCATAATTTAGCACTCAAATATGTTTGTTGAATGAGCTTTACATATATTTCGTTACTTAGATCTGCTCATCCAAATATCTTGCCATATCTTTAGACATCGACCTAGGTATTTTTTTTCTGGACTTCATAAAAAAGCATATATGACTAATTATCTAGTAGAAGAACTAATTTGTATGTCTAACAGATGGACAGGACTTGGATAACTTCTGCTCGAAGATTCTCCACTGCATATGTCGAGGGGGTTGAAAACTTCATGAACTTTATCAGAGCTGAGTATGGTGGTCCGAAATCAGATGTGCTCTGCCCGTGTAGCAGTTGTATGAATTCAGTTACAAGACCCCATTCAACTGTGCAAAATCATCTACACTTGTATGGGATGTCGGTCACATATACTAGGTGGGTTCATCATGGTGAAGCTGTGAACGTTAATGTTATTGACTATGTGGAAGCAGCAGATCACCATCTTGATCCGCCTGATGCTTAGGTGGAAGAGGAGGAGGAGGAGGAGGTGGTGGCGGAGCCAGTGAGTTTGACCAACATTGAAACAATATGCTCATCCATTCCGTGAACTTTCACCTGCAGAAGAAAAATGGTGGGCCTGCATGTTGGAACAATGCAACGTGGCTGTCACCCCAGGAAATAAGCTGTCAGTATTCTCAGCTTTCAGCTTTCTTCAGGTGAACACATCTGAGCGGATGACCAACAAATCATTCGATGCGATGTTGGCTACTTTCCGCAAAGCTTTCCCAGATGCGTCTGAGCTGCCACACACCTACAGTAAAATGAAGAATTTCCTTCGTGCAGTTGGAATTGGATATGATATGATCCATGTTTGTAAGAATAATTGTGTTCTGTTCTGGAAGGATTATGCCAACTTAAGTGAATGCCCGAAATGCAAATCATCAAGATGGAAAGATGGCGATGCTGTGAAGAGGATTCCTCATAATGTTTTGAGACATTTTCCAATTACACCAAGATTGCAGAGGTTGTTTCATGATGCTGAAACAAGAGAGGATGTACTGTGGCATTCTAGGAACCAGGAGTACAGAGATCAGAATGTAATGAGCCATCCATCACATGGTAGTGAGTGGAAAAGCTTCAATCAGAAACATGAAAAGTTTGCTGCTGACCCGAGAAACATTAGACTTGGCTTAGCTTCAGATAGATTTAACCCATTTGGCCACCAGAGCGCCACATATAGCATCTGGCATGTGCTTGTTATCCCTTACAACATGCCTCCAAATGTCTGCACCAAAGAATTAAACTACATGATGGCCTTGCTCATCCCAGGTCCAAAAAGTCCTGGAAAGGATTTTGATTTGTTCATGGAGCCTCTCGTGGAGGAACTTCAACAGCTATGGAGGGGTGTTCTCACTCGAGACCTATATAGCAGCCCACCAGCTGATTTCTTTCTGCGTGCTGTTATAATTTGGTGCATCCATGATTATCCAGCTTTGGGCACTATGTCAGGGCGAACGACACATGGTTACAATGCATGTGTTCGTTGTGACAGGAATCCACTGTGCATACGCAATACTTAGCAAGATCTGTTACATTGGACACCGCCGTTTCCTTGCCAAGGACAAGCCGCATCCTAGAAAATACCAAATACATGTGTTCAATGCAAAGCATGACAACCGTGATGTGCCAAAGAGGCTTACCGCCGATGAGTTGCACGTTGAATTAGAGAAGGTCAGGCATATTACACCAGGAAACCATCCTGATAATGGTAGCGGGAAAAGGAAGCGTGGCAGGGCAGAAGAGAGATTATTATTTACCCACAGGTCCACTTTGTGGGACTTGGAGTGTTGGAAAGATTTGGATCTGCGGCATAATCTTGATGTGATGCACATCGAGAAAAATATATGTGACATCATTATCGGCACACTTCTTAATATTGAAGGCAAGACGAAAGATACCTTAAAATCTAGGATTGATTTGACACACCTGGGTATCAGACAGGATTTGCATGTGCAAGATGAAGGTAAACCACGGGATATGGCACCAGCTGTGTACATCTTGGACAAGGTAAAAAGAAAAGAATTCTGCGAGGTCCTGTCACGTGTGAGATTCCCACATGGATTTGCTTCCAACCCTGAAAGGAGAGTCAGTGCAGATGAAAACAAGGTACAAGGGTTGAAAACTCATGACTGCCACGTCCTACTTCAAAGGGTTTTACCTGTTATCCTTAGAGGATTGGGCCGCCCTGAGTTATACAGAGCAGTTGCAGAGTTGGGACAATTCTTCAGGGAACTCTACAGTAGAATTATGAGGATAGATGCTTTGGAGCATCTTAGAGACAAGATACCAACTATCCTATGCGGCCTTGAGAAGATATATCCTCCAGCCTTCTTTGATGTGATGGTGCATTTGCCTGTTCATCTACCTGATGAGGCACTACTTAGAGGTCTAGTACAGTATGGCTGGATGTACCCTATTGAAAGGCGGCTAGGCACTTTCAAGGGCTATGTTAGGAACAGAGCTAGACCCGAGGGTTCCATTGCAGAGGCCTACATTGCTACAGAAGTGTTGACATTACTCAAAATACATTGAAACAGCTGATCAGCTTAGCAAAGAGGTGGATGAAGACAATCCCGGGCTCAATGTTTTCGATTATTCTGTTCGAGTTACAGGGAAGAGTTGACAAGAGGAGAAACCTAAAGATTTGGACAAAATGGTTTGGTATGTGTTGAATAACTGTCCTGAGATACAACCTTATATCAAGTAAGTGCTAAGTAATGCAGCTTATTACATCGTAATCTACTAATTTGCAGCACATTCTTATACATTTAGCTGTTTGACGCGATCACTATGTTGTGCAGCATCTACAAAAAGGAGTTACTGCCGCAAAATCCAAGAAACATTGACAAACTGGTTATGGCAGGATTTGCGAAATGGTTCAAGAGCCATGTAAGCTTTTGAATTGCACTGTCAGTTTTTTAATATATTGAGTACATAAGATGATCAGCTTGTCTATTTTCTAACCATATGTTAAGAAGTTGCGGGAGGATGGGCAGGCAGTTGATGATGCCCTTTACTCACTAGCAATGGGTCCTAATACTCGGGTAAGACATTATGAATCTTGTGTTGTTGGAGATGTGCGCTACAACACCCTTGCACGAGACGAAGGCAGGAAGACACAAAACAGTGCCATGATGAGCACGGATACGTATGACAAAGAAATAACTGGAATGTATGCTAACATAACAGACATTGTTCAGTTGCAGTATATCTCCAGTTTCGAGGATCATCGGTGTGTAGTTCTGTTGTGCTGTCGTTGGTATAACCTGTTTTCCAGGATCGCAAAACCCAGAGCTGATGATTATTTCAAATCCATCAATGTCAAGGCGGCGTACCAGACCAACGAGCCTTTTATTTTGGCAAATCAAGCAACACAGATATTGTTCTTCGAAGACACATTTGCACATAGAGATGACTGGAGAGTATTGGAAAGGTCTGAGCAGAGGAATTCGTTTAATGAAGATGCACAACAAGATGATGCTTACACTGCTCCTGATGTACAAGATAACACATATGTTCCCAATATCTTTGAGAACCATCACGTCAATGACGCTGGCGAAAAAATTGCCTGTCGTGCTGTGGACATACAAGAGTTGATCAAGAAGAAGCCAACGTTCGAGGACGTTGAGGACGAAGAAGAAGATGACACCGTGGGGAATTATGATTCAGACTGATACACATGGCAAAGATGTTGACGCTGCTGCTGCAGATGATGATTACATTGCTTTTGTCGTATTTGCCTGTCAGAAGACGTTTTTTAATCTACTATGTGAAATTGTGTTTTCTATGACAACTGAAACCTGATGAACATGTTGTTTAGTATTTTCCTGTGAGAATATCACTTGTTATGTATGCTGATTTGTGTTTGGTGATTGTATGACGACTAAAACATGATGACATTGTTGTTTAGTTGTACTCATATTTGGCTGTGAAACTTGAATTTGATGACATAGTTTGCTGTTGGACTGCAATTTGCTCGACATCTTCGAATGAGAACAAAGCTGACCCGACAGGGCCTCTGCTAATTTATTTATTTATTACCAAAAGGGCCTCTGCTATTTATTTATTTTTGAGCAAAAGGGGATACCCCCTGATTTCCGTTAATAGAAATCATTATATGTTCACAACACTACGCCCAGCGTTCTACACAGGTTTCATTCATTACTAGTTTTAGCAAAGTGCTCATGTCATAGCCACTGAATACATCACGAGTGCTACATACACTGCAAATAAAGAGACAATCAATCTACAGAGCACATCGATTTTGCCCATTATCTTCACAAGCTCTTTCATCTCCTCATTGTTGTCAAGGCCATTCAGCAGCTGTTGCTTGGCCATGATCAGAGGAACTACATCTTTAACCTTCTGCTCTGCATCTTCCTCTTCTGCCGTTCCTTCAGTTACTTGTCCAACACCCCAACCTGCTGGTATTGGGATTCCTCGGCTAACCAATAATCAGCGTAGTTGCACTCCCCCACATCAGCAACTTCCCAGAAATACAAATCACATGAATCTTCCCATTTCTGCATGAATCAAATTGGAAGATCATCAACCAAACTATTAAAAAAATCAGCAACTGAAAGCAGCAGAACATCACTTAAACATATTATTACCCCATGATTCGGGCATTTATAGAAGACTCGGCTAGGGTTGAGGATTGTGGTTGAGATGCGACGGATGACTCTGCGTGATTTGCAGTAGTGGCACCACACCAACGGCAGCGGGTTGCGATGAGCAACCGGATGCGGTGCGCGTGCCGGCAGGGGTGTGATGAGACCCACAGGTGATGGTACGGGTGGCGACTTGGCGCATATTTGGTTGTTGCCTGCTGAAGAGCAGGTGGACGAGCAGCCAGCGGATATGGTTGCTGCGGCCAGAGCTTCTGATGCTAGGCAAAGTAAGTAGAGAAGAGGAGAGGCGAACGTTGGATATGTCAGTTTCATTACTTGCAGAGTAGCATAGTACCATATATAGTCATAGTCTAGGTTTGGATTCGAACCAGCTACAGGAGCACGTCTCTCTTTTTTCGAAAACTCAGCAACGTCTCTTTACTGGTACACTAGCTTGTTCTGTACGCCTTCTCAAGTCTTTGATTCCTCCACCTGACATCTAGGACCCACCAGAACGGCCTCTGTATTTCGTGAAAAAAAACATGCCCCCCGCTGACAAGTTGGACCCACCAGCTATCTTCGCACGCAAGGAAGTGCCTCCTTATTACGCACAAAAAAATGAATACTTCCCCTGCCAGCTGGAACCCAGCATAGTGGGAGGCTGACTTGTGGGCCTACCAAGTTGACGGGGACGGAGGGCTTTGTCAACTTAGTCAATATGAACGATTCTAGCTCCAGTTACCGTACGATGTTCATCCAACGGCCATAGTGCTTCTTCAACCTCTGGTCTTCTTGCTCCAGCCGCCCAAGCCAGCGCCGGTCGTGCCGCGTGCTCCTGCCTCCCGTGGTCGGCTATGATGCCGCGGAGGCCTCACCGCCCCCTACTACTCCCACCGCTGGCCAGGGCATCCCTCTACTCACCCACACCCCCTGTTATTCTGCGGCGACGGCAGTCTCACACCGCAGCCGAACCAGTGAACCCACGTACTCCTCTCCGCGTGGGCATCCACTGTTGCGTCTTCCCCGGCTCCGCGTCATCCCCTTCCTACGGCTCGCCGTCGTCCACGCCTTGGTGCTCTCGGCGCGGCTGGTCAATGTGGTCAACGACCGACTTCCATCGGAAGAGTATTGTACGTGGAGAGGCTGACAGCTGGGTCCACGGCCGCAGCTGGGTGCACGGCCACATCGAAGTTTTTTTGTGATTTGCCAAGTAAGTCGCTTTGGCAGGCCTGTTGGGCTGAAAATCTTTCAAGACGAGGAGAGCTTCATTCGGCTAGCCGAGAAAATGGCCTATCAGTAATGAGAAATGGGTTGTAAATTTTTAAAACACATCAAACCGGCAATTAGTTTCAAATTTCTTTTTTTCATTTTGAGATTTTAAATTGCATTGATTTTTATGCGTGGACAATTTGTTGGATTTTATATTGATATACATTTATTTTTAAAATCAATTTGAATGTGACTCAAAATTTCAGGATTAAAAACAGTTCGGACCGCACCGAAATTTGCAAAATTTCGTATAAATTTTTAACCGTGGCCACAATATGGGCTGTAATGCTAACAAAAAGAATATGGGCTCCAAAAAAACCTTAAGAATTAGCAAATGAGCTGTAAATTATTAGAAATAATGGCAGATGGGTTGTATGCTGTTTTCCACATATTTGAGGCTTTCCTAAAAAAAGGTTGACGTACGAGCAATGACTATTGGATGTCCATCCAACGGCCGTCGTGCTTCTTCAATCTCTGCTCTTCCTGCTCCAAATGCTCAAACAAGCGCCGGCGGGACTGCCTGCTCCCTCCACCCCGCGGCCAGCTGTACTACCGCGTAGGCCTCACCGCCCCACCGTACTCCCATCGCTGGCCTAGCCATCCTCTACTCACCCACACCTGCTGTTATTCTCCGGCGACGGCAGACGAACCAGTAAGCCCTAGTACAGTCGTACTCCCCTCCGCGTGGGAAACAACTTCCGAGTCTTCCCTGGCTCCGTGTCGTTCCCTTCCTAGGCCTCGCCGTCGTCCACCGCCCTGGTGCTCTCGGCGCGGCCTGGTCAACATGGTCAACGACCGACATACATCTGAAGTGGACTGTACGTGGAGTGGCTGACAGCTGGGTCCACGACCGCACGCAAGGAAATGCCTCCTTATTACTTGCAAAATAATGATTCCTCCATCTAACATCTGGGACCCACCGAAAGGGCCTCTGTATTTCACGAAAAAAAAGTTACTGTCGCTGGCAGCTCGGACCCACCAGCTATATCTTCGCACGCAAGGAAGTGCCTCCTTATTACGCACAAAAAAATGAATGCTCCCCCTGCTAGCTGGGACCCAGTATAGTGGCAGGCTGACTTGTGGGCCTACTAAGTTGACGGGGACGGAGGGCTTTGTCAACTTAGTCAATATGCACGATTCTAGCTCCAGTGACCGTACGATGTCCATCCAACGGTCGCAGTGCTTCTTCAACCTCTGGTCTTCTTGCTCCAGCCGCCCAATCCAGCGCCAGTCGTGCCTCGTGGTCCTGGCTCCCGTGGCCGGCTGCGATGCTGCGGAGGCCTCACCGCCCCCTACTACTCCCACCGCTGGCCAGGCCATCCCTCTACTCACCCACACCCCCTGTTATTCTGCGGCAACGGCAACCTCACACCGCAGCGAACCAGTGAACCCTCATACTCCTCTACGCGTGGGCATCCACTGCCGCGTCTTCCCTGGCTCCCCGTTGTCCCATTCCTAGGCCTCGCCGTCGTCCACCGCCCTGGTGCTCTCAGCGCGGCGTGGTCAACGTGGTCAAGGAATGGCTTCCATCGGACATGGACTGTACGTGGAGAGGCTGACAGCTGGGTCCACGGCCGCAGCCAGGAAGTGCCTCCTTGTTACGTGCAAAATAATTATTCCTCCACCTGACAGCAGGGACCCACCGGACGGGCCACCGTATTTTGTGAAAAAAACGTTTCCCCTTGACTGCTGGGACCCACCAGCTACATCTTCGCACGCAAGGAAGTGCGTCCGGGCAAAAAAACGATTCACCCCCCTGACTGCTGGGACCCACCAGCTACATCTTCACATGCAAGGAAGTGCCTGACAGTCGGGACCTGCCTGGTCGAAGCGTACGTAGCGTTGTCATTCGGGTCACGAACGTGTACGTACATACTGGTCGATGTAGAGGCGCGCACATGTCGTAGTAGAGGCGCGCATGTAGCATGTACACGTACGTACAGCGGCCAGGGTGCAAGAAAGTAAATACGGCCACGTACGTACATACGGGCGGGGTCTCGAACGCCTACTCGCACGTACGTACGGCCAGGGCTCGTGTACAAGGCTGGGTCGGAACGGAGAAACTGCATCGTCGTCGTGTTCATGGGGAGCCAACCGGCTGGTTCGGAACGGAATGCGTCGTCGTGTTCATCGGGAGGGCTTGGACGGAACAGCCGATGGAAACGAGGCCTAGCATACCGCAGAACGGAGGAAACGGCCTTGTGTTTGACCGGCCACGTTTGAAACGGGATCCTGTTCATCGGGAGGGGTCTGGCGTACCGCAAAACAGAGGAAACGGACCTCCTACGGTCGAAACGAGGGTCCTGTTGATCGAGAGGGATGTGGCGTACCGCAAAACAAAGGAAACGGACTTGTGTTGGAGCGCTACGGTCGAAACGGGGGTCCTGTTCATTGGGAGGGGTGTGGCGTGCCGCAAAACGGGACTCCACGGGATACTGTTCATCTCCACCGTCGACCCCCTCCAGCCTCCACGGGCTAATGTTCATCCACCGTCGACCTCCTCCAGCCTCCACTTGCGACAGTTCATCGACGGGCTCCTGTTCATCCAGCCTCCACCATGCGCTACTCCACGGGCTACTGTTCAACCAGCCCTCTCCACGGGCTCCTATTCAAACACCCCTCCACGGGCTACTGTTCATCTAGCCCTCCATCGTCTACTGTTCATCTAGCCCTCCACGGGGTGGTCCTGTTCATCCAGCCCTCCACGGGGTCCTGTTCATCCATCCCCAACCGGCTCGATCGATCGGGGTCCTGTTCAGCCAAAGGCAACACCACAGGGTCCTGTTCATCCACCCCCACCAGGAACTGTTCATCCAAACCCCCCAGCAATGCTCACTATTCATCCAAAGGCAGCATTGATCGGCTTCAGTTAGCAGCAGTAGCGAAGGAATCGCTCGATCGGGTTCCGTTGACAACCATTGATCGATCGCTCGGGTTCAGTAACGCGTAGCCTGCAGTGCAATCGCTCGGGTTCAGTTAGAGCCCAACGCCTCGCTCGGGTACAGTTAGAGCAACGCCTCGCACCCGCGCGCGTGTGTGTATGAGGGAAATGCGCATCGCTCGGCCCCGACCACCCACCGTAACCGGGAACACCCCAATATTTTCCTCGCCCTCGCTTCTACCACGGTTTTTTCCTTCATGGACGGCCCAAAGAATGTCATGCAGCTGCGTCTCCGGCCCGCCCAGGACGAAAAGCCCATTTTCTGTCATGATTTTTTTTCATAGAAGTAGGAGCCCACCACATCTATGATGATACCGGGTTTTGTCACAATTATCGTCATAGAAGTGTCATAAGTATGACAGAAAAAAATTCGTTCGGCCCAAAATGTCACAGATGTGTCTTCTTTTTGTAGTGTTGCCATCCTTCTTATCCGTCAAATACTTGGGGCAATTCCGCTTCTAGTGACTAGTCCCTTTGCAGTAGAAGCACTCAGTCTCAGGCTTAGGTCCAGACTTGGGCTTCTTCACTTGAGCAGCAACTTGCTTGTCGTTCTTCTTGAAGTTCCCCTTCTTCCCTTTACCCTTTTTCTTGAAACTGGTGATCTTGTTGACAATTAACACTTGGTGCTCCTTCTTGATTTCTACCTCCGCAGCCTTTAGCATTGCGAAGAGCTCGGGAATTGTCTTATCCATCCCTTGCATGTTATAATTCATCACGAAGCTCTTGTAGCTTGGTGGAGTGATTGAAGAATTCTGTCAATGACACTATCATCAGGAAGATTAACTCCCAGTTGAATCAAGTGATTGTTATACCCAGAAATTTTGAGTATATGCTCACTGACAGAACTATTCTCCTCCATCTTGCAGCTGTAGACCTTATTGGAGACTTCATATCTCACAATCCGGGCATTTGCTTGAAATATTAACTTCAACTCCTGGAACATCTCATATGCTCCATGACGTTCAAAACGTCGTTGAAGTCCCGGTTCTAAGCCGTAAAGCATGGCACACTGAACTATCGAGTAGTCATCAGCTTTGCTCTGCCAGACGTTCATAACATCTGGCGTTGCTCGTGCAGCGGGTTTGGCACCTAGCGGTGCTTCCAGGACGTAATTCTTCTGTGCAGCAATGAGGATAATCCTCAAGTTACGGACCCAGTCCGTGTAGTTGCTACCATCATCTTTCAACTTAGCTTTCTCTAGGAACGCATTACAATTCAACGGAACAACAGCACGGGCCATCTATCTACAACAACATAGACATGCAGAATACTATCAGGTACTAAGTTCATGATAAATTAAAGTTCAATTAATCATATTACTAAAGAACTCCCACTTAGATAGACATCCCTCTAATCATCTAAGTGATCACGTGATCCATATCAACTAAACCATGTCCGATCATCACGTGAGATGGAGTAGTTTTCAATGGTGAACATCACTATGTTGATCATATCTACTATATAATTCACGCTCGACCTTTCGGTCTCAGTGTTCCGAGGCCATATCTGCATATTCTAGGCTCGTCAAGTTTAACCCGAGTATTCCGCGTGTGCAAAACTGGCTTGCACCCGTTGTATGTGAACGTAGAGCTTATCACACCAGATCATCACATGGTGTCTCGGCACAACGAACTTTCGCAACGGTGCATACTCAGGGAGAACACTTGTACCTTGAAATTTAGTGAGAGATCATCTTATAATGCTACCGTCAAACTAAGCAAAATAAGATGCATAAAGGATAAACATCACATGCAATCAATATAAGTGATATGATATGGCCATCATCATCTTGTGCCTTTGATCTCCATCTCCAAAGCACCGTCATGATCACCATCGTCACCGGCGCGACACCTTGATCTCCATCGTAGCATCGTTGTCGTCTCGCCAACTATTGCTTCTACGACTATCGCTACCGCTTAGTGATAAAGTAAAGCAATTACATGGCGATGGCATTTCATACAATAAAACGACAACCATATGGCTCCTGTCAGTTGCCGATAACTTTGTTACAAAACATGATCATCTCATACAATAAAATTTAGCATCATGTCTTGACCATATCACATCACAACATGCCCTGCAAAAACAAGTTAGACGTCCTCTACTTTGTTGTTGCAAGTTTTACGTGGCTGCTACGGGCTGAGCAAGAACCGTTCTTACCTACGCAAAGACCACAACAATTCTTCGTCAAGTATGTGATGTTTTAACCTTCAACAAGGACCGGGTGTAGCCACACTCGATTCAACTAAAGTTGGCGAAACTAACACCCGCCAGCCACCTGTGTGTGAAGCACGTCGGTAGAACCAGTCTCGCGTAAGCGTACACATAATGTCGGTCCGGGCCGCTTCATCCAACAATACCGCTGAATCAAAGTATAAACATGCTGGTAAGTAGTATGACTATTATCGCCCATAACTCACTTGTGTTCTACTCGTGCATATAACATCTACGCATAAACCTGCTCTGATACCACTGTTGGGGAATGTAGAAATTTCAAAAGAAATCCTACGCACACGCAAGATCATGGTGATGGATAGCAACGAGAGGGGAGAGTGTAGTCCACGTACCCTCGTAGACCGTAAGCGGAAGCGTTTATCAACGCGGTTGACGTAGTCGTACACCTTCACCATCCGTCCCGATCAAGTACCGAACGTACGGCACCTCCGTGTTCAGCACACATTCAGCTCGATGACGCCTTCGCCTTCTTGATCTAGCAAGAGGGGCGAAGTAGTAGATGAGTTCCGGCAGCACGACGGCGTGGTGACGGTGTTGGTGAAGAACAATCTCCGCAAGGCTTTGCCTAAGCACTACGAAAACTATGACGGAGGATAAACTAGAGGGGGCGGGGTTGCCGGCACATGGCTTGGTGTTTCTTGATGTGTCTTCGATGCTAGCCCTGCCCCTCTATTTATATGTTCAGCCTTGGGGTCGAAACTTGGAGTAAAAGCCTCCACAAAGTCGGTTTCACCTGAAAGGCAAGAGTCCTTCTTGGACTCCAGGGCCAGACGCCAGGGTTCCCGGCGTCTGGACCCAAACGCCAGGGACCCTGGCGTCTGGCCCCTGGACCCCGCAAAACTTCCGTTTGCGCTTTCCAAAAACCTTGTGGGCTTTCCCCTTTGGCCCAAAAAAGTGTTCTCGTACCCAAACAGTTCGGGAAACATCCGGAACCCCTTCCGGTGAATTCTGGAACCCTTCCAAAGACTAAACACTATTACGCCATATATCAATCTTTATGTCCGAACCATTCCGGAATTCCTCGTCATGTCCGTGATCTCATCCGGGACTCCAAACATTCGGTCACCAACATACATAACTCATATAATACTATATCGTCAACAAACATTTAAGCGTGCGGACCTTACGGGTTTGAGAACTATGTAGACATCACCGAGACACCTCTCTGGTCAATAACCAATAGCGGAACCTAGATGCCCATATTGACTCCTACATATTCTATGAAGATCTTTATCGGTCAAACCGCATAACAACATACGTTGTTCCCTTTGTCATCAGTATGTTACTTGCCCGAGATTCGATCGTCGGTATCTCAATACCTAGTTCAATCTCGTTACCGGCAAGTCTCTTTACTCGTTCCATAATGCATCATCCCGCAACTAACTTTTTAGTCACATTGCTTGCAAGGCTTATAGTGATGTGCATTGCCGAGAGGGCCCAAAGATACCTCTCCGACAATCGGAGTGACAAATCCTAATCTCGATCTATACCAACTCAACAAGTACCATCGGAGAAACTTGTAGAGCACCTTTATAATCACCCAGTTACGTTGTGACGTTTAGTAGCACACAAAGTGTTCTTCCGGTATTCGGGAGTTGCATAATCTCATAGTCATAGGAACATGTATAAGTCATGAAAAAAGCAATAGCAACATACTAAATGATCAAATGCTAAGCTAACAGAATGGGTCAAGTCAATCACTTCATTCTCTAATGATGTGATCCCGTTAATCAAATCACAACTCATGTCTCTGGCTAGGAAACTTAACCATCTTTGATTCAACGAGCTAGTCAAGTAGAGGCATACTAGTGACACTTTGTTTGTCAATGTATTCACACATGTACTAAGTTTCCGGTTAATACAATTCTAGCATGAATAATAAATATTTATCATGATATATATAAATAACAACTTTATTATTGCCTCTAGGGCATATTTCCTTCATTTCATTATCAAGACTCTTGAAGCGATTGAAGAGATTGTGAAGCACATCAACTCGAGAGTCACTTTGAGTGGAAACTCCCTCGTTGACCTTGGAGAGCCTATCCCAGATCAGCTTTGATGTTTCCAATGCACTCACTCGGCCATACTGCCCTGTGTTGAGATGTCCACATATGATGTTCTTCGCTTGACAATCGAGTTGCTTGAATCTCTTCACATCAGCAACATTGATGCTTGGGGAAACAGTGGGGACACCGTTCTAAACGATGAGCCAGAGGTCGTTATCAATTGCCTCAAGATGCATGCACATCTTGTTCTTCCAGCAAGGATAGTCTGTGCCATCGAAGATGGGGCACGCAGTAGAAACCTTGATCATACCTGCGGTCGACATAACTAATACTCCAGATGGTTAAAACAAAATCACATAGAACAAGGGAGTACCTTGCTCTGATACCAATTGAAAGCGTAGGTTAACTCCCAGAGGGGGTGAATGGGTAAATTGTCAAACTCTGAAGAATTTGACAAAGATCAGAGTGAAGAAATAGAAACACGAGGGAAACTAAGTCATCACAGATTCAAAGTACATGCAACCAGGATACATAAGAGTGAAGAACATGCAATCGTACAATCATACACGCATGAAGAAAATGAACTAAGGAAATAAAGATAGCGTGATGAAATTCTTCATTTCAAATTCGTCAGAACACAGATCAAAAATTCTTCAGCAGCGGAATAAAATAAGAGAGGGTTGAGGTATTTGAAACCAGGTAGGCTCGGTGAAGACAATGGAATTTGGTAGACCAGTTCCAGTTGCTACATCAAATGTACGTCTGGTTGAGGCGGCTGAGTTGCAACCCGGAGGACACACAGTCCTCACCGTATTCCTCTTGAGCTAAGGTCACTTAGTCCTCGCCAAATCACTCGTGGTAATTCTTCAAGGTAGGCTTCCAAAACCTTCACAGACTTGTTCACCGGCACACCACAATGACTCTTGGTGAACTCAGAACTTGACGCCTAACCGTCTGGAAGAATGACAGTCTTCAAAGGTAACAGGCGCCGAATCACATAGATCAATCTCTTTAGTGATGCTCAATCACTTTGGCTCTGGGTTATTCCTCACTTGGGATTCTCTCAAAGTCATCGAAGGATGGGTTGCTCTCTTATGACAAGTGTCAGTTTCTCTCGGAGTAGCCAAACAACAAGTGGTTGTGGGGGGCGGCTATTTATAGCCATGGGCAAACCAACATGGAATGTCATAAATTCCCTTCTCTGATTTGTGACGCCAAGATAATTAAGCTACAGTAAACTCCTGCTAATGACTGCCAAGTCATCAGAATTATTTTGCTAATCATCATTTTGTTCCAAATCAAACTCAAGTTCAAATTCAAATTGCTTGCCAAATTATTTTCTTCAAAAATTTAAAGACAAAAATGTTCGTTGGGTTGAAAATATTCGCTAGCTAATTATCATGTAGAAACCAACATCATTCGACTCACCATTTAATCCCTAGGAAAATATAAAGTGGTCCAACAGCATATTAATTGGCTTATTCAATTTCTAAAAATGCTTGAACAATTCCTTTGGCTCTGAAACTTTTTATGAAACACTACAATGTTGTGCTGATTTATGCGTTAAGTTTAACATTCAACTAAATTCATTTGGTCGCTCAAATTAATACGAAACAGTAGCTAACTTAGATACATAAAAGTGTTGGGGAACGTAGTAATTTCAAAAAAAATCCTACGCACACGCAAGATCATGGTGATGCATGGCAACGAGAAGGGAGAGTGTCGTCCACGTACCCTCATAGACCGTAAGCGGAAGCATTATGACAACGCGGTTGATGTAGTTGTACGTCTTCACGATCAACCGATCCTCAGTACCGAACGTACGGCACCTCCGCGTTCAGCACACGTTCAGCTCGGTGATGTCCCGCGAACTCACGATCCAGTGGAGCTTCGGGGAAGAGCTTCGTCAGCACAACGGCGTGGTGACAGTATTGATGAAGATACCGACGCAGGGCTTCGCCTAAGCACCGCTACGATATGACTGAGGTGGATTATGGTGGAGGGGGGCACCGCACACGGCTAAGAGAGATCAATGATCAACTTGTGTGTCTTGGGGTGCCCTCCTGCCCCCGTATATAAAGGAGCAAGGGGGGAGGCCGGCCGGCCCTTGCAGGGCGCGCCAGGAGGAGTCCTCCTCCTAGTGGGAGTAGGACTCCCCTTTCCTAGTCCCACTGGGAGGGGGAAGGAAGGAGAGGGGGAGGAGAAGGAAAGAGGGGGCACAGCCCCTCCCATAGTCCAATTCGGACTAGGCCCATGGGGGGCGCGCGGCCAGCCCTCGTGGCTTCTCCTCTTTTTCCCCTAATGCCCATTAAGGCCCATATGTACTCCCGTATTCCCGTAACTCCCCCGGTACTCCGAAAAATACCCGAATCACTCGGAACCTTTCCGATGTCCGAATATAGTCGTCCAATATATCGATCTTTACGTCTCGACCATTTCGAGACTCCACGTTATGTCCCCGATCTCATCCGGGACTCCGAACTACCTTCGGTACATCAAAAAACATAAACTCATAATACCGATCATCACAGAACTTTAAGCGTGCGGACCCTACGGGTTCGAGAACTATGTAGACATGACTGAGACACGTCTCCGGTAAATAACCAATAGCGAAACCTGGATGCTCATATTGGCTCCCACATATTCTACGAAGATCTTTATCGGTCAAACCGCATAACAACATACATTGTTCCCTTTGTCATCGGTATGTTACTTGCCCGAGATTCGATCGTCGGTATCTCAATACCTAGTTCAATCTCGTTACCGGCAAGTCTCTTTACTCGTTCCGTAATACATCATCCCACAACTAACTCATTAGTTGCATTGCTTGCAAGGCTAATAGTTATGTGCATTACCGAGAGGGCCTAGAGATACCTCTCCGACAATCGGAGTGACAAATCCTAATCTCGATCTATGCCAACTCAACAAGTACCATTGCAGACACCTGTAGAGCACCTTTATAATCACCCAGTTACGTTGTGACGTTTGGTAGCACACAAAGTGTTCCTCCGGTATTCGGGAGTTGCATAATCTCATAGTCATAGGAACATGTATAAATCATGAAGAAAGCAATAGCAATATACTAAACGATCAAATGCTAAGCTAACGGAATGGGTCAAGTCAATCACATCATTCTCTAATGATGTAATCCCGTTAATCAAATGACAACTTATGTCTATGGCTAGGAAACTTAACCATCTTTGATTCAACGAGCTAGTCAAGTAGAGGCATACTAGTGACACTCTGTTTGTCTATGTATTCACACATGTACTAAGTTTCCGGTTAATACAATTCTAGCATGAATAATAAACATTTATCATGATATAAGGAAATATAAATAACAACTTTATTATAGCCTCTAGGGAATATTTCCTTCACTCTCCCACTTGCACTAGAGTCAATAATCTAGTTCACATCGCCATGTGATTTAACAGCAATAGTTCACATCACTATGTGATTAATATCCATAGTTCACATGGCCATGTGGCCAACACTCAAAGGGTTTACTAGAGTCAGTAATCTAGTTCACATCGCCATGTGATTAACACACAAAGAGTACTAAGGTGTGATCATGTTTGCTTGTGAGAGAAGTTTAGTCAACGGGTCTGCCAAATTCAGATCCCTATGTATTTTGCAAATTTCTATGTCTACAATGCTCTGCACGGAGCTACTTTAGCTAATTGCTCCCACTTTCAATTTGTATCCAAATTGAGACTTAGAGTCATCTGGATCAGTGTCAAAACTTTCATCGACGTAACCCTTTACGACGAACCTTTTGTCACAGCCATAATCGAGAAAACATATCCTTATTCAACTAAGTATAATTTTGACCGCTGTTCAGTGATCTACTCCTAGATCACTATTGTACTCCCTTGCCAAATTCAGTGTAGGGTATACAATAGATCTGGTACACAGCATGGCATACTTTATAGAACCTATGGCTGTGGCATAGGGAATGACTTTCATTCTCTTTCTATCTTCTGCCGTGGTCGAACTTTGAGTCTTACTCAATTTCACACCTTATAACACAGGCAAGAACTCTTTCTTTGACTGTTCCATTTTGAACTACTTCAGAATCTTGTCAAGGTATGTCCTCATTGAAAAAACTTATCAAGCCTCTTATTCTATCTCTATAGATCTTGATGCTCAATATGTAAGCAGCTTCACCGAGGTCTTTCATTGAAAAACTATTATTCAAGTATCCTTTTATGCTATCCAGAAATTCTATATCATTTCCAATCAACAATATGTCATCCACATATAATATTAGAAATGCTACAGAGCTCCCACTCACTTTCTTGTAAATACAGGCTTGTCCAAAAGTCTGTATAAAACCATATGCTTTGATCACACTATCAAAACATTTATTCCAACTCCGAGAGGCTTGCACCAGTCCATAAATGGATCGCTGGAGCTTGCACACTTTGTTAGCACCCTTTGGATCGACAAAACCTTCTAGTTGCATCATATACCACTCTTCTTTAAGAAATCCATTAAGGAATGTAGTTTTGACATCCATTTGCCAGATTTCATAAAATGTGGCAATTTACTAACATGATTCGGATAGACTTAAGGATCGCTACGAGTGAGAAAGTCTCATCATAGTCAACTTCTTGAACTTGTCGAAAACCTTTCGCAACAAGTCGAGTCTTTGTAGACAGTAACATTACCGTCAGCGTCAGTCTTCTTCTTGAAGATCCATTTATTTTCTATGGCTTGCCGATCATCGGGCAAGTCAACCAAAGTCCACACTTTGTTCTCATACATGGATCCCATCTCAGATTTCATGGCCTCAAGCCATTTCGCGGAATCTGGGCTTATCATCGCTTCCTCATAGTTCGTAGGTTCGTCATGGTCAAGTAACATGACCTCCAGAACAGGATTACCGTACCACTCTGGTGCGGATCTTACTCTGGTTGACTTACGAGGTTCGGTAGTAACTTGCTCTGAAGTTTCACGATCATCATCATTAGCTTCCTCACTAATTGGTGTAGGTGTCACGGGAATCGGTTTCTGTGATGAACTACTTTCCAATAAGGGAGCAGGTACAGTTACCTCATCAAGTTCTACTTTACTCCCACTCACTTCTTTCGAGAGAAACTCCTTCTCTAGAAAGGATCCATTCTTAGCAACGAATGTCTTGCCTTCAGATCTGTGATAGAAGGTGTACCCAATAGTTTCCTTTGGGTATCCTATGAAGACACATTTCTCCGATCTGGGTTCGAGCTTATCAGGTTGAAGCTTTTTCACATAAGCATCGCAACCCCAAACTTTAAGAAACAACAACTTTGGTTTCTTGCCAAACCACAGTTCATATGGTGTCGTCTCAATGGATTTAGATGGTGCCCTATTTAATGTGAATGCAGCTGTCTCTAATGCATAACCCCAAAAGGATAGTGGTAAATCGGTAATAGACATCATAGATTGCAGCATATCTAAATAAAGGATGGTTACGATGTTCGGACACACCATTACGCTGTGGTGTTCCAGGTGGCGTGAGTTGCGAAACTATTCCGCATTGTTTCAAATGAAGACCAAACTCGTAACTCAAATATTCTCCTCCACGATCAGATCATAGAAACTTTATTTTCTTGTTACGATGATTTTCCACTTCACTCTGAAATTATATGAACTTTTCAAATGTTTCAGACTTTATGTTTCATCAAGTAGATATACCCATATCTACTCAAATCATCTGTGAAGGTCAGAAAATAACGATACCCGCCGCGAGCCTCAACACTCATCGGATTGCATACATCAGTATGTATTATTTCCAATAAGTCAGTTGTTCGCTCCATTGTTCCGGAGAACGGAGTCTTAGTCATCTTGCCCATAAGGCATGGTTCGCAAGCATCAAGTGATTCATAATCAAGTGATTCCAAAATCCCATCAGCATGGAGTTTCTTCATGCGCTTTACACCAATATGACCTAAACGGCAGTGCCACAAATAAGTTGCACTATCATTATTAACTTTGCATCTTTTGGCTTCAATATTATGAATATGTGTATCTCTACGATCGAGATCCAACAAACCATTTTCATTGGGTGTATGACCATAGAAGGTTTTATTCATGTAAACAGAACAACAATTGTTCTCTAACTTAAATGAATAACCGTATTGCAATAAACATGATCAAATCATATTCATGCTCAACGCAAACATCAAATAACACTTATTTAGGTTCAACACTAATATCAAAAGTATAGGGAGTGTGCGATGATGATCATATCAATCTTGGAACCACTTCCAACACACATTGTCACTTCACCCTTAACTAGTCTCTGTTCATTCTGCAACTCCCGTTTTGAGTTACTAATCTTAGCAACTGAACTAGTATCAAATACTGAGGGGTTGCTATAAACACTAGTAAAGTACACATCAGTAACATGTATATCAAATATACCTTTGTTCACTTTGCCATCCTTCTTATCCGCCAAATACTTGGGGCAGTTCCGCTTCCAGTGACCAGTCCCTTTGCAGTAGAAGCGCTCAGTCTCAGGCTTAGGTCCAGACTTGGGTTTCTTCACTTGAGCAGCAACTTGCTTGTCGTTTTCTTGAAGTTCCCCTTCTTCCTTTTGCCATTTTCTTGAAATTAGTGGTCTTGTCAACCATCAACACTTGATGCTTTTCTTGATTTCTACCTTCCTCGATTTCAGCATCACGAAGAGCTTGGGTATCGTTTCCATTATCCCTTGCATATTATAGTTCATCACGAAGTTCTAGTAACTTGGTGATAGTGACTAGAGAACTCTGTCAATCACTATCTTATCTGGAAGATTAACTCCCACTTGATTCAAGTCATTGTAGTACTCAGACATTCTGAGCACATGCTCACTAGCTGACCAATTCTCCTCCATCTTGTAACTAGGCAAAGTACTTGTCAAAGGTCTCATACCTTTTGACATGGGCATGAGTCTGAAATACTAATTTCAACTCTTGGAACATCTCATATGCTCCGTGGCGTTTCAAAAACGTCTTTGAAGCCCCGATTCTAAGTCGTAAAGCATGGTGCACTAAACTATCAAATATTCATCATATCGAGCTTGCCAAACGTTCATAACGTCTGCATTTGCTCCTGCAATCGGTCTGTCACCTAGCGGTGCATCAAGGACATAATTATTCTATGCATCAATGAGGATAATCCTCAGATCACAGATCCAATCCGCATCATTGCTACTAACATCTTTCAACTTAGTTTTCTCTAGGAACATATCAAAAAATAAAATAGGGGAGCTAAACGTGAGCTATTGATCTACAACATAGATATGCTAATACTACCAGGACTAAGTTCATGATAAATTAAAGTTCAATTAATCATATTACTTAAGAACTCCCACTTAGATAGATATCCCTCTAATCATCTAAGTGATCACGTGATCATAATCAACTAAACCATAACCGATCATCATGTGAAATGGAGTAGTTTTCAATGGTGAACATCACTATGTTGATCATATCTACTATATGATTCACGTTCGACCTTTCGGTCTCAGTGTTCTGAGGCCATATCTGCATATGCTAGGCTTGTCAAGTTTAACTCGAGTATTCTGCGTGTGCAAAAACTGGCTTGCACCCGTTGTATAAGAACGTTGAGCTTATCACACCCGATCATCACGTGGTGTCTCGGCACGACGAACTATGGCAACGGTGCATACTCAGGGAGAACACTTGTACCTTGAAATTTGTGAGAGATCATCTTATAATGCTACTGTCAATCAAAGCAGAATAAGATGCATAAAGGATAAACATCACATGCAATCAATATAACTGATATGATATGGCCATCATCATCTTGTGCCTTTGATCTCCATCTCCAAAGCACCGTCATGATCACCATTGTCACCGGCGCGACACCCTTACCTCCATCGTAGCATCGTTGTCGTCTCGCCAACTATTGCTTCTACGACTATCGCTACCGCTTAGTGATAAAGTAGAGCAATTACATTGCGATTGCATTTCATACAATAAAGCGACAACCATATGGCTCCTGCCAGTTGCCGGTAACTCGGTTACAGAACATGCTCATCTCATACAATAAAATATAGCATCATGCCTTGACCACATCACATCACAACATGCCCTACAAAAACAAGTTAGACGTCCTCTACTTTGTTGTTGCAAGTTTTACGTGGCTGCTACGGCTTGAGCAAGAACCGTTGTTACCTACGCATCAAAACCACAAGGATAGTTCGTCAAGTTAGTGTTGTTTTAACCTTCAACAAGGACCAGGCGTAGTCACACTCGGTTCAACTAAAGTTGGAGAAACTGACACCCGCCAGCCACCTGTGTGCAAAGCACGTCAGTAGAACCAGTCTCGCGTAAGCGTACACGTGATGTCGGTCCGGGCCGCTTCATCCAACAAAACTGCCGAACAAAGGTATGACATGCTGGTAAGCAGTATGACTTGTATCGCCCACAACTCACTTGTGTTCTACTCGTGCATATAACATTTACGCATAAACCTGGCTCGGATGCCACTGTTGGGGAACATAGTAATTTCAAAAAAAAAATCCAACGCACACGCAAGATCATGGTGATGCATAGTAACGAGAAGGGGGAGTGTCGTCCACGTACCCTCGTAGACCGTAAGCGGAAGCGTTATGACAACGCGGTTGATGTAGTCGTACGTCTTCACGATCGACTGATCCTCAGTACCGAACGTACGACACCTCCGCATTCAGCACATGTTCAGCTCGATGATGTCCCGCGAACTCATGATCCAGTAGAGCTTCGGGGAAGAGCTTCGTCAGCATGACGGTGTGGTGACGGTGTTGATGAATCTACCGACGCAGGGCTTCGCCTAAGCACCGCTACGATATGACCGAGGTGGATTATGGTGGAGGGGGGCACCGCACACGGCTAAGAGAGATCAATGATCAACTTGTGTGTCTTGGGGTGCCCCCTGCCCCCGTATATAAAGGAGCAAGGGGGAGGCCGACCGGCCCTTGCAGGGCGCGCCAGGAGGAGGAGTCCTCCTCCTAGTGGGAGTAGGACTCCCCTTTCCTAGTCCCACTAGGAGGGGGAAGGAAGGAGAGGGGGAGGAGAAGGAAAGCGGGGGCACAGCCCCTCCCCTAGTCCAATTCGGACTAGGCCCATGGGGGGCGCGGCCAGCCCTCGTGGCTTCTCCTCTTTTTCCCCCAAAGCCCATTAAGGCCCCTATGTACTCCCGTATTCCCGTAACTCCCCCGGTACTCCGAAAAATACCCGAATCACTCGGAACCTTTCCGATGTCCGAATATAGTCGTCCATTATATCGATCTTTACGTCTCGACCATTTTGAGACTCCTCGTTATGTCCCCGATCTCATCCGGGACTCCGACCTACATTCGGTACATCAAAACACATAAACTCATAATACCGATCGTCACAGAACTTTAAGCGTGCGGACCCTACGGGTTCGAGAACTATGTAGACATGACCGAGACACGTCTCCGGTCCGTAACCAATAGCAGAACCTGGATGCTCATATTGGCTCCCACATATTCTACGAAGATCTTTGTCGGCCAAACCGCTTAACAACATACGTTATTCCCTTTGTCATCGGTATGTTACTTGCCCGATATTCGATCGTCGGTATCTCAATACCTAGTTCAATCTCGTTACCGGCAAGTCTCTTTACTCATTCCGTAGTATATCATCCCGCAACAAACTCATTAGTTGCATTGCTTGCAAGGCTTATAGTGATGTGCATTACCGAGAGGGCCCAGAGATACCTCTCCGACAATCGGAGTGACAAATCATAATCTTGATCTATGCCAACTCAACAAGTACCATTGGAGACACCTGTAGAGCACCTTTATAATCACCCAGTTACATTGTGACGTTTGGTAGCACACAAAGTGTTCCTCCGGTATTCGGGAGTTGCATAATCTCATAGTCATAGGAACATGTATAAATCATGAAGAAAGCAATAGCAATATACTAAACGATCAAATGCTAAGCTAACGCAATGGGTCAAGTCAATCACATGATTCTCTAATGATGTGATCCCATTAATCAAATGACAACTCATGTCTATGGATAGGAAACTTAACCATCTTTGATTCAACGAGCTAGTCAAGTAGAGGCATACTAGTGACACTCTGTTTGTCTATGTATTCACACATGTACTAAGTTTCCGGTTAATACAATTCTAGCATGAATAATAAACATTTATCATGATATAAGGAAATATAAATAACAACTTTATTATTGCCTCTCGGGCATATTTGCTTCAAAAAGAAAATAGAAAACTAGGCTAACTAACTGTTGTGCCACTGGGCCTTTGATGACCACAATACTTTTGGCCCAGCCCAATAGACTTTTCCTCCACCTCCCGCTACAGGAGACAGAGGACATGCGTGTCACGCATCCATGGCGCCTTGGCCATGGATGGGCTCCACGTAGCCCCCTCTGGACCTACAAATATGACCCTCGAAAACCCTAGCTCGTGCCCATCCGATTCCCTCCCATTCCCCATCGCACCCCCTCCTCCTCGGCTCGAAAACGAGCTCGGAGCTCGTGCAGTGACCGCGCTCGTCGTCGTTGTTGTCGCCGCCACCGCCGTGCCCGTGCCAAGTTAGTGTGTCCACCGGCTTCCTCGTTGTCTTCCACGTCGTCTACAAGGTCCAGATCGAGCCAGGGCACCGCCAAACGATGGGATGGAGATCGTCTTCGTCCTTCTGCCGTCATTGATTTCTGCCTCAATTCGCCGCCTCCTGCAGCTACTAAACTCCCACCGGCCTTTCTTGCGCCTCGCGGTGAGCTCCACCATCGAATCCCCCTATCCCCCTCTCGATTTAGTCGTCATAGTTGTCTGATTATCACCGTAGGCCGCCGTCCATAGCTGTCGGTCTCCGGCCAGCGGCCACGGTCACCTCGACCATCGAGCCCCACGTCGCCATTCCCCCGCACGCCCTTATTGCACGCCCGAGCGCGGCCTCGCCGCTGCCAGCCTCGCTCGTCGCTGCTGCTGCCTCGCGCTCGGCTTGCGCGCGTGCCGGCGCTGTCCGCTCTCCCCCGCTGCCTCCCACTGCTGCCAACTGTAGTCGCCGCATTGCACTGCTGCTGCTCTTGCGCGGCCGTCGCTGCTCGCCTCCGGCCTCCGGTCATCACCGGCACCGTCCCCGGCATCCTCCGACCACGCCAGCGCCCGGGATCGGGGTACCGCGCCCTGGCCCCGCCTCCTCCTGCTATTGCCCCCACACATCCGTTACCCTGCGCCTTCCGCTGCTTACCGATTGGACTGCTGCTGCTGCTCTGCCTGGCTGCCGCCACCTACCACCTCCGGCCTCCCCTGCCGCGCCCCGCCAGCGCCGCCGCCACCCGCTGCCGCCTAAGCCCGGCCCCACCTGCTTCTGGCTATGGCCGCCGGTCCTCCTCTGCGAGACCATGCGTGCTGCCCAGCCACAGGAGGCCGGCTGTAAACCCCTTGCCAAGTGGGTTCGGCCCTTAAAAAGGTAAATAAAAGAAATATTAGTGAAATAATTAATTAGTTTAGTTAATTAATTATTTGGGATAATTAGTCTAACTACCCTATGACAGTGGCCCCCTCACTTAAATACCCTATTAAAGTAAAGGAGAGGTCATTGTGTCAATGACATGTAGGCCCCGCTGACCCTTTTGACCAGTCAATGTTGACTGGTCAACTACTGAGTGTGCATGCTAACTCGACCCCCTGGCCCACTGTCATACACTCTGGCTATTTCAGCACTAGGTGACAAAACTTTATTCTGCTTATTATTCGAATTAAAAAGATTCAAAAATTCTAGAAAATCATTAAAACTTTGATAAATCATAGAAAAATAAACCGTAACTCGGATGAAAATACTTTGTACATGAAAGTTGCTCAGAATGACGAGATCCGAATACACAGCTCGTTTGTCAGCCACACGTCCCTAGCATAGTGAACATGCAACAATCAACCTCCGTTTCATCTGCCTGAAAACGTCAAACACCGGGTATACTTTCCCGGATGTTTCCCCCCTTCACCGATAGCGCCTAGTACTGTGTTAGCTCACCCTAGCACCGCTAAATGTCATGGCATGCATCTTAATGCATATGTTTGTATTATATTCATTGTTTCTTCCCCCTCTTCTCTCCGGTAGACTATGAGACTGACGTCGATGCTGCCCCGGTCGACTACGGTGTTGACGACCCCTCCTTCTCGGCTGGGCTTCCAGGCAAGCCCCCCCCCCTTGATCACCAGATATCGCCTATTCCTTCTCTCTACTGCTTGCATTAGAGTAGTGTAGCATGTTACTACTTTCGGTTAATCCTATTCTGCTGCATAGCATGTCATTGTTGTTATAGTTGTTACCTTTACCTTCTATCCTAATGCGTAGTATAGGATGCTAGTACTCCATCAGTGGCCCTACATTCTTGTCTGTATGCTATGCTATATTATCGGGTCGTGGTCACTTCGAGAGGTGATCACGGGTTTATACTAGCATACATATTATATGATACATGTGGTGACTAAAGTCGGGTTGGCTCGTAGAGTACCCGCAAGTGATTTTGATGTGGGGGCTAAAAGGACAGGTGGCTCCATCCAGGTAGTGGTGGGCCTGAGTTCCCGACGGCCCCCGACTGTTACTTTGTGGTGGAGCGACAGGGCAGGTTGAGACCACCTAGGAGAGAGGTGGGCCTGGCCCTGGTCGGCGTCCGCGGTTACATCAATTAACACGCTTAACGAGATCTCGGTATTTGATCTGAGTCTGGCCACTGGCCTATACGCACTTACCAACTATGTAGGAACAGTTATGGGCACTCGACGTCGTGGTATCAGCCGAAGCCTTGTTGACATCAGCCACTGAGCGGCGCGCGCCGGGTTGGACCGCGTAATGCAACTTCCTTTGTAATGGAGGTTGCTAGGTCTGCTCACCGGCCGCGTTCGCAACGTGCAGGTGTGCAATGGGCGATTGGCCCAGACCCCTGCGCATAGGATTTAGACCGGCGTGCTGACCTCTCTATTGTGCCTAGGTGGGGCTGCGACGTGTTGATCTTCCGAGGCCGGGCATGACCCAGGAAAGTGTGTCCGGCCAAAGGGGATCAAGCGTGTTGGGTAATGTGGTGCACCCCTGCAGGAAAGTTTGTCTATTCAAATAGTCGTGATCCTCGGTAACATGACGACCTAGAGTTGTACCTTGACCTTATGACAACTAGAACCGGACACTTAATAAAACACACCCTTCCAAGTGCCAGATATAACCTGGTGATCGCTCTCACACAGGGCGACGAGGGGAGGATCGCCGGGTAGGATTATGCTATGTGATGCTACTTGGTGAACTTACCATCTACTCTCTTCTACATGCTGCAAGATGGAGGCTGCCAGAAGCGTAGTCTTCGACAGGACTAGCTATCCCCCTCTTATTCTGGCATTCTGCAGTTCAGTCCATCGATATTGCCCCTTTACACAGATACCCATGCATATGTAGTGTAGATCCTTGCTTGCGAGTACTTTGGATGAGTACTCACGGTTGCTTTCTCCCCCTTTTCCCCCTTTCCTTTCTTCTCGGTTGTCGCAACCAGATGCTGGAGCCCTGGAGCCTGACGCCATCGTCAACGACGACTCCTACTACACTGCGGGTGCGTACTACTACGCGCAGGCCGCCGACGACGACCACGAGTAGTTTAGGAGGATCCCAGGCAGGAGGCCTGCGCCTCTTTCGATCTGTATTCCAGTTTGTGCTAGCCATCTTATGGCAACTTGTTTAACTTATGTCTGTACTCAGATATTGTTGCTTCCGCTGACTCGTCTATGATCGAGCACTTGTATTCGAGCCCTCGAGGCCCCTGGCTTGTATTATGATGCTTGTATGACTTATTTTACTTTTAGAGTTGTGTTGTGATATCTTCCCGTGAGTCCCTGATCTTGATCATACACATTTGCGTGTATGATTAGTGTACGATTGAATCGGGGGGGTCACAAGTTGGTATCAGAGCCGACTTCCTGTAGGAATCCCCCTTCCACACTCCTTGGCCGAAGTCGAGTCTAGACATTGCAAAACTTTTACTAACATGGTTGTGTGTCTTACGGGCCCACATCGCCATTGGGTGGTATTAGGATCTTTTACTCCTCGATCTTTACTCTAGGACTCTGATCTCTCTTCTCTTCGGGTTAAATGATTTTTCTAAAAGCTAACTTTAGGTTCTCGAGAATACTTCTCCCGGAGAGCCCCTTTAGTCCAGATGATCGCCTACTGCACCAGAAAATTTTGAAGATACTCTCCGATGTTTCCCCGAGACCCTTGTGCTCTTCAGCGTTGCAATTCCATACCACCGATAAATCCCTATGGAAAGCTACATACACTTTTCGTCCATAACTTCATTTCCAATTGTTCTTGTTATCACAAGATACCCTAAAATACTTGGATATTCCAAGAATCCTTTATGTCTGCTGCCTTGCAGCTCCTTTTCCTCATGAATACACGTATGAATAACTCCTCAAACTTACCGGGGATTCTTTCATCCCCAGTTGTTCAGGTGTTTCGCAAAATTCTTCAAAAGGCCATTCGATCTTCCGAAATCCTCAGTAGCCTATTGCTCTTGATCTTCTTTACCTGCTTGCATAATGGTTACTTCCATATGTCTAGCAATATTCATTAAAATACTTTGTGATCGACATTCTGATCCTGTTGATTCAACATGTGTGTGAATGTACACAATCATCAGTTATTCCCTAAAAATTATCCTTCCGGCTCGGACGTCATTTTGAACATGAGCTGGTTGTCGACCAATCAAATTGCCACCGTTTGTGCCTCTAAGTCTATTCAACTTACTTATCTTTTGATCCGAGCATCTGCTTCTGATCCCCCAATTTGGAAATCATAATTCCTTGTATTTAAGCTCTCGAATTATCCAGATATTTCTATAATCCGATGCCTTTGCATTATTTCTTCTTCTGGTTGAACATATATATTCACAGCAGATTCTTTGCGGTCCGCTAGATCCTTTGATGGCTTATTATCTGACCGTTTTCTGCATATTCTCAAAACCTTGAATTACTTCCCGGATACACAATGCCATTTGCTAAATCCTATTCTCTGATTTGGCCAACCATGCTCTGCTTTCGAGCTGGTGATATTTACTCTTGAAAGTTGTGGTATATGTTTCTAAGATGCCCCAATGGGTTGAACATATACCTTCCTTAATTTGTGTGAACCCAAAAGTCTTCATGGGTCATAACCTTCTGGTATTCCGCCAGTTAAACTTTCAAACTCTAGACATTCTTAACTGAGAGCAATAAATGATAAGTTGTGTATTGGAGAAGTGGGAGTCGACCTTGAACCTTGCGTTCATGCCCATGGACACGATGTTGATCTTATCATGGATGCTTCTCTTAAACCCTCTTTGGTATATGTTCATCTTATATATGGGAATTGGCCTTTTGCAACCGTGGTTCCGACCATATTTTCTTCTTGATTCCATTTCTCGGACAAGTTAGAGTACTTGCCTTCTGCAGATCAATACGCCTGCCCAACCTCTATTTTGATCTGCCTTCTTGTATTACCCCCATGGTATCTCGAGGATATATCTTATGAATTTCTGATGAAGTAGTACCTTCCATGTCATAGTGACTCCACGGGTTCTGGGTTGTCGTCAACCGAAAACATCGATAAGTGAATCGATTCCGCGCTCCGATACGATAACTCTAAGTAATTTTCGTTGCTTATGAGTTTAATAATCCTTCAAGTCATTCCTAGCCTGATTGGCTAAATCCTTATCGTGCTAAATTTTAACTGTGCTACCTGGCCCTTTTTCCCGGAGCACAATTTTCGATGATGAGCTAAGCTTACGTCGATCTTCCTCATCATATCATTTCGCCTTGAACCACAAGCTTGGTTTCGAGTTTGTGTCGTAATCGTGGTTCCAATAATCTCTTGCTTCATCATTCCTTTGACTTGATGTCATCGCTGATCGATTACATCTTCATGAAATATCTCGACAAAATTTGCCGTGATCATCATCAACATTTTGACTCCTTCCAGGATATCAATCGAATTCTTGATGAGAAATACCATCATTGTCCCTCGATGAATTGTATTATCATTGACGACATCATTGCCTTCCCTCCAGCACAAACTTGATCATGTTATGGAGCTCCTTGCAATCCGGCATATGTTATGTTCCACCTTGGATTATTATCATCTTTTATATCAAGGATGTTGTGAGAATTGCTCCACCTCTTAAATAATTCTTGGTATTATGATACTTCACACCATCACCATTGTTTCTAGGTCCCCGTGTTGATTCTAACCGGGACACCAACAAGTGAACAGTGCTGCTTGGACTCTGTACTTCTAGCGACCCTATTGCTTTGAAGTTGTGGTCAACCGTTCGTTCTTGGAATATTGGTTATAGAATCACCATTCTAACTTTGATCGTGCTACCTAAGCCCATATTTTGGGTGCACCTTTCAACCAATGATTAATTGTGTATGTTTTCCTCGGTCATACATCATTATATCATTTTCTCTGACAAATGTTGTCTCCTTGTTCACATAATTGTGGAAACCCTTCTTTTGAAAATCTCAATAAATTGTCGTTGAGTCCATCAGCCACATCCCCTTCCTCTCCTTGGTTAATGACGAACTCTTATTTCGGAACTTGCTTCCATAAGTTCATTTCCCGAGGATCTTACAATGTCACCTCGTCAATTTGTGTTGCACCTTTTTCTTCTCAGGCATCTTGAGTCTGAGGTATCCTGACCCCAATCGGATCTGAATCTCGGTCATATATGATGGTTGGAACATATTCCCGAGAATTATAACATTGTTGTTTGACCCGATAAGGTGATGTCATGCCTAGCACACCTGGCCAGAGGGCCTATTGTTAACCATTCTTCCATGAGGAAATTGAAAGACTTATTCTACAAGTTGTTCATGATGAATCCATTGAGTATCCAAAGTCCGACCTTGCTCGAAGACCATGTCAATGCTATCTCGAACCATGTCTGTGGTACTCCGATTTTCAACAAGAACATTTAAAGCACAATGCTACAATTTCTTTATCAATTATCCAAACACCGTTGTATGGGTAATGTTATGAAATTCCTCTCCCTTACCTAAATGGTTTTCTACTTTCTATCATGTCATAGATATCATGCTCTGCTTGTCCTTGGGGAGGATATACCCCTGAAATATGTGTTTAAACACATTTTCCTTTCCATTGCTTTGTTTAACCTTTCTTGTAATCTACTTAACTGAGCAGTGATAATCCCCTGCTTAGGTAAGCACCTCGTTGTACCATTTTGTCGGTAAGACCATGTTACTATTGTTGATGACATTCCGGTAACCACCGATGGACAAGAACTTTGCTTAGTGGTCCACCTCGTTCAACGAGCAGGAGAATAGTTCCCTTCGTCCCTTGCCCTTGGTACCAACGTTGTTGTCAACATAACTAACAGTCTATGCTCTGACATGCCTTGCTGTCATCGCCCTTCCTACTTTTAACCCACATGGTGGGCCCATAACCCACAAATCCACAGGATCAAAACCTGACTCTCCTGTACACCCTTGTTTCTAAAGTTATTTCTCATGCTTGGCTTCGTATGAAAATCCCAAGCCACCTTTCGAGAGTCGATCTATTCTGGTATCAGATGCAATACTTACTCTCATTGCTCTGAACCCCTTTTCACACTCTGTTCTACACATCGGACGATTGTCTATCCGCTTGAAGCTTCCTATTGCACCTTCTTACCTTGCTCTTGATGACTTTCTTGAGTTTCAACTCGAGAGATGTCTTTATGACACATTCATTGAGATAGCCCCCAGGTACCTATCAGGTGTTGAGCTTCGTCCTTCCCGAGTCTTTCCCCCTTATTCCTTCCGTTAAATCTCGGGACGAGATTTCTTGTAGAGGAGGAGAATTGTGACGCCCGGATAATTAAGCTACAGTAAACTCCTGCTAATGACTGCCAAGTCATCAGAATTATTTTGCTAATCATCATTTTGTTCCAAATCAAACTCAAGTTCAAATTCAAATTGCTTGTCAAATTATTTTCTTCAAAAATTTAAAGACAAAAATGTTCGTTGGGCTGAAAATATTCGCTAGCTAATTATCATGTAGAAACCAACATCATTCGACTCACCATTTAATCCCTAGGAAAATATAAAGTGGTCCAACAGCATATTAATTGGCTTATTCAATTTCTAAAAATGCTTGAACAATTCCTTTGGCTCTGAAACTTTTTATGAAACACTACAATGTTGTGCCTGATTTATGTTTTAAGTTTAACATTCAACTAAATTCATCTGGTCACTCAAATTAATACGAAACAGTAGCTAACTTAGATACATAAAAGAAAATAGAAAAATAGGCTAACTAACTGCTGTGCCACTGGGCCTTTGATGACCACAATGCTTTTGGCCCAGCCCAACTGACTTTTCCTCCACCTCCGGCTATAGGAGACAGAGGACATGCGTGTCACGCATCCATGGCGCCTTGGCCATGGATGGCCTCCACGCAGCCCCCTCTGGACCTACAAATAAGACCCTCGAAAACCCTAGCTCGTGCCCATCTGATTCCTTCCCGTTCCCCATCGCACCCCCTCCTCCTCGGCTCGAAAACGAGCTCGGAGCTCGTGCAGTGACCGCGCTCGTCGTCGTCATTGTCGCGGCCACCGCCATCCCCGCGCCAAGTTAGTGTGTCTACCGGCTTCCTCCTTGTCTTCCACATCGTCTACAAGGTCCAGATCAAGCCAGGGCACCGCCAAACGATGGGATTGAGATTGTCTTCTTCCTTCTACCGTCGTTGATTTCCGCCTCGATTCGCCGCCTCCTACAGCTACTAAACTCCCAATGGCCTTTCTTGCGCCTGGTGGTGAGCTCCGCCATCGAATCCCCCTATCCGCCTCTCGATTTAGTCGTCGTAGTTGTCTGATTATCACCGTTGGCCGCCGTCTGTTGCTGTCGGTCTCCGGCCAGTGGCCACGGTCACCTCGACCATCGAGCCCCACGTCGCCATTCTCCCTCGCGCCCTTGCTGCACGCCCAAGCGCGGCCTCGCCGCTGCCAGCCTCGCTCGTCGCTGCTGCTGCCTCACGCTCAGCTTGCGCGCATGCCGGCACCGTCCGCTCTCCCCCGCTGCCTCCCACTGCTGCCAACTGCTGTCGATGTGCTGCACTTCTATTGCTCTTGCGCGGCCGCCGCTGCTCGCCTCCGGCCTCCGCTCATCACCGGCACCGTCCCCGGCATCCTCCACCGATTGGGCCGCCGCTGCTGCTCTGCCTGGCTGCCGCCGCCTACCACCTCCGGCCTCCCCTGCCGCGCCCCGCCAGCGCCGCCGCCACCTGCTTCCGCCTAAGCCCGGCCCCGCCTGCTTCTGGCTATGGCCGTGGATCCTCCTCTGCGAGGCCGTGCGTGCTGCCCACCCACTGGAGGCCGACTGTGACCCCCTTGCCAAGTGGGGCCGGCCCTTAAAAAAGTAAATAAAAGAAATATTAGTGAAATAATTAATTAGATTAGTTAATTAATTATTTGGGATAATTAGTCTAACTACCCTATCACAGAGGCCCCCTCACTTAAATACCCTGTTAAAATAAAGGACAAGTCATTGTTACAATGACATGTAGGCCCCGCTGACCCTTTTGACCAGTCAATGTTGGCTGGTCAACTGCTGAGTGTGCATGCTGACTCGACCCCCTGGCCCACTATCATACACTCTGGCTATTTCAGCCCTAGGTGACAAAACTTTATTCTGCTTATTATTCAAATTAAAAAAAATTCAGAAATTCTAGAAAATCATTAAAACTTTGATAAATCATGGAAAATTAACCGTAACTCGGATGAAAATACTTTGTACATGAAAGTTGCTCAGAACGACGAGATCCGCATCCGCAACCCGTTTGTCAGCCACACGTCCCTAGCATAGTGAACATGCAACAATCCACCTCCATTTCATCTGCCCGAAAACGTCAAACACCGGAAATACTTTCCCGGATGTTTCCCCCCTTCACCGGTAGCGCCTAGTACTGCGTTAGCTCACTCTAGCACCGCTAAATGTCATGCCATGCATCTTAATGCATCTGTTTGTATTGTATTCATTGTTTCTTCCCCCTCTTCTCTCCGGTAGACTACGAGACTGGCGCCGATGCTGCCCCGATCGACTACGGTGTTGACGACCCCTCCTTCTCGGCTGAGCTTCCAGGCAAGCCCCCCCCCCCCTTGATCACTAGATATCGCATATTCCTTATCTCTAATGCTTACATTAGAGTTAATCCTATTCTGCTGCATAGCCTGTCATTGTTGTTACAGCTCTTACCTTTACCTGCTATCCTAATGCTTAGTATAGGATGCTAGTATTCCATCAGTGGCCCTACATTCTGGTCCGTATGCTATGCTATACTATCGGGCCGTGGTCACTTCGAGAGATGATCATGAGTTTATACTTGCATACATATTATATGATACATGTGGTGACTAAAGTCGGGTTGGCTCGTAGAGTACCCGCAAGTGATTTCGATGTGGGGGCTGACAAGACGAGTGGCTCCATCCAGGTAGTAGTGGGCCCGAGTTCCCGATGGCCCCTGACTGTTACTTTGTGGTGGAGCCACAGGGCAGGTTGAGACCACCTAGGAAAGAGGTGGGCCTGGCCCTGGTCGGCGTCCGCGGTTACATCAATTAACACGCTTAACGAGATCTTGGTATTTGATCTGAGTCTGGCCACTGGCCTATATGCACTAACCAACTACGCGGGAACAGTTATGGGCACTCGGCGTCGTGGTATCAACCGAAGCCTTCTTGACGTCAGCGACTGAGCGGCGCGCGCCGGGTTGGATCACGTAACGCAACTTCCTTTGTAATGGAGGTTGCTAGGTCTGCTCACCGGCCGCGTTCGCAACATGCAGGTGTGCAATGGGCGATGGGCCCAGACCCCTGCGTGCATAGGATTTAGACCGGTGTGCTGACCTCTCTGTTGTGCCTAGGTGGGGCTACGATGTGTTGATCTTTCGAGGCCGGGCATGACCCAGGAAAGTATGTCCGGCAAAAGGGGATCAAGCGTGTTGGGTAATGTGGTGCACCCCTGCAGGGAAGTTTATCTATTCGAATAGCCGTGATCCTCGGTAACAGGACGACCCGGAGTTGTACCTTGACCTTATGACAACTAGAACCGGATACTTAATAAAACACACCCTTCCAAGTGCCAGATATAACCTGGTGATCGCTCTCACACAGGGCGACGAGGGGAGGATCGCCGGGTAGGATTATGCTATGTGATGCTACATGGTGAACTTACTATCTACTCTCTTCTACATGCTGCAAGATGGAGGCTGCCAGAAGCGTAGTCTTCGACAGGACTAGCTATCCCCCTCTTATTCTGGTATTCTGCAGTTCAGTCCACCGATATTGCCCCTTTACACAGATACCCATGCATATGTAGTGTAGATCCTTGCTTGCGAGTACTTTGGATGAGTACTCACGGTTGCTTTCTCCCCCTTTTCCCCTTTCCTTTCTTCTTGGTTGTCGCAAGCAGATGCTGGAGCCCAGGAGCCTGACGCCACCGTCGATGACGACTCCTACTACACCGCGGGTGCCTACTACTACGTGCAGGCCGCCGACGACGACCACGAGTAGTTTAGGAGGATCCCAGGCAGGAGGCCTGCGCCTCTTTCGATCTGTATCCCAGTTTGTGCTAGCCATCTTATCGCAACTTCTTTAACTTATGTCTGTACTCAGATATTGTTGCTTCCGCTGACTCATCTATGATCGAGCACTTGTATTCGAGCCCTCGAGGCCCATAGCTTGTATTATGATGCTTGTATGACTTATTTTACTTTTAGAGTTGTGTTGTGATATCTTCCCATGAGTCCTTGATATTGATTGTACACATTTGCGTGTATGATTAGTCTACGATTGAATCAGGGGCGTCACATGATTCGACCGTTGTCAGGATAAGGATTCACTCGATAGCTGGCACGCAGCGCAGCAATGGTCAGAATTTGAACTCTCAAATTCATCGGGGCACTCAATTTCCTCACTTTTAGGCAGATCGCACTGGTGAACTCCTAACTCCTCAGCGTGACCAAATTCATCAGCGGCCAGATGAACTTCGTCATCGTCGCTAGCAATTGTGTCAGTCGTTCTAGTGATTTCCAAAGGCTTCACTCGAAGCGGATTTTGTCTATAGGTTTGAGTAGGTTTGATTATCACTTTGGAAATGTGAAATATGATTCACCTATATACCCCCTTTGACGGTACGATTTTCCCTATGAATCAAAGAAGAAGACAAGAAACTATGAAAACAAAGTCTTCAAGTCTCGAAGTCTTCACATCAGTTTCTTTAAAGGTCGTACCAATTTCATCACCAATTTCTTCACTTGAAGAAATACATTTTTAGGGGTCGTCTTCCATGTGTTAAACCAAATCTTCTGGGACTCTGTCTCCTGTGTATACTCACAAACACATTAGTTCCTCGACCTATTTGTCGTCAATACTCCAAAACCACTAAGGGGGCACTTGATGCACTTACACAAGATCTATTTATCCGAAAGTTTGGGCCTTATTGAGCTCCCATTTGACGAACGCCCCTTGCTTGTTCAAGTCTATCTTCTCCCTCTCAATTTGTAACTTGTTGTGCACCCTCCCCGGGTCCTAATCCATCCGTTTTTGCACATCCAACGTGAGTTTGTACCTCTTCGCTTTTTTCTCCTCCCTTGTGTAAAAATGCTCGTTCATGTGCAGGACATTTTACTTGTCGCGGCTTCACGGGCGGTCCTCCCTTTCTCCCATTTGTTTCCCATCACTTGGCAGTTCCTCATTGGCACACTGGCTCATCAATTTTCCCCTAGAACTTCTTCCTCTTCGTCATCCAATCCAGTGGATTATTGGGAGCTTGAGCCATCATTGTCCTTCAACCTCTTGTTGTCGTTCTTGAGATAATTCACAAGATGTTGTCACTTTGGTTTGCCATTCAATTTCATCCAATAATGGCTAAAATCGAATGGCTTCTTCTAGTTTGATGATACAAAGTGCTCGCCAACACCATCTATCAAACAATAAGTAACGATGAGAATATGATAGACAAAACTAGAAATGCAAATGATGAGAAAACGAAGCAATTCAATTTGTGTGACTTGCGACTCCGATCCTACTTTGATTCTGGCCAAGCACGAAAGCATAGTGGCTGACAAACTTGTTCATGTTATCTTGGATGATGGACCATTTATGATGGAGAGAGGCCACACTGTGGGTGGTATGGATAGGCTTCAGCTTCACATATTCCTTTTGTTCATGATAGTGCTCAAGGATCTTTTCCCAATACTTGTTGCCATTTTTCACTGTGCCACATATAGGAACCATGCTTGTGGCCAACCAAGATTCAACCAACAAAAGATCCTTAAAAGTTGTGAATGTCATACCTCTTGCCTTGGGTATCTTTGACTTTTTTATTGGTAGTGCGTGATGTTCCCTCAAAATCATGCGTAGGACATTTGGTATCCCCGAGTCATATTCCATAGGCACCATAGGCTCTTGACCCCTATTGATCATGTCCGGCATGAAATTTTTAGTGAAATATGTAACAAATTGATTGAATGGCATATGCAACTAATTGATCAAATGACATGCAAGAAATTCATCCAATGGCATAGCGAATAATGAAAGAAGCGGTACAACATGAAGAAAAAAATGTATCGTGTCCTACCGTGACATTTTATTGAACAGGACCTAGGAAGATCACGCGTCGGTGTTGTCCGTGCTTGTCTGATATGTGCCCGTTGGATTTGTGATGAGTCGCACACTGCCTCTGGAATCTCTGGTTGCGCCCAGCCGTCCGAAATCGCCTATTCAAACATCAAGTCATTGTCGATCATGTGTGGGGCGAATGGCGACTTCCTTATCGGCGGCACAAAGATGTGTGCGACGAGCGGGTGGGCACAACAAAGGGGACTGATGTCGCTTTGTATTTCCCCAAAGAGGAAGGGATGATGCAGCACAGCGGCGGTAAGAATTTCCCTCAGATATGAAACCAAGGTTATCGAACCAGTAGGAGAACCAAGAAACACAATGTAAAGAGCCCCTGCACACAGATAAAAAATCCTCGCAACCCGACGTGTAAAAGGGGTTTTCAATCCATTTCGGGTAGCGGCGCCTCAAGATAGGCAAATGGACGTGAGATAAAATTGTAGTAGATTGATAGATCGAACGCCAAATAAAATAAATAAGAATAAATTGCAGCAAGGTATTTTTGTATTTTTGGTTTAATAGATCTAAAAGTAAATGCAAAAGAAAAGTAGATCGCAAAGGCAAATATATGAGAAAGAGACCCGGGGGGCGTAGGTTTCACTAGTGCCTTCTCTCGAGAAAAATAGTAAATGGTGGGTGAACAAATTACTGTTGGGCAATTGATAGAACTTCAAATACTCATGAAGATATCCAGGCAATGATCATTACATAGGCATCACGTCCAAGATTAGTGGACCGACTCCTTCCTGCATCTACTACTATTACTCCACACATCGACCGCTATCCAGCATGCATCTAGTGTATTAAGTTCATGGGGAAACAAAGTAATGCAATAAGAACGATGACATGATGTAGACAAGATCTATCTATGTAGAGATAGACCCCATCGTTTTATCCTTAGTAGCAATGATACATACGTCTCGGTTCCCCTTCTGTCATTGGGATCAAGCACCGTAAGATCGAACCCACTACAAAGCACCTCTTCCCATTGCAAGATAAATAGATCATGTTGGCCAAACAAAACCCAAATATTGGAGAAGAAATATGAGGCTATAAGCAATCATGCATAAAAGAGATCAAAGAAACTCAAATACTTTCATGGATATAAAAAGATAGATCTGATCATAAACTCAAAGTTCATCGATCCCAACAAACACACCACAAAAAGAGTTACATCATATGGATCTCTAAGAGACCATTCTATTGAGAATCAAGAGAGAGAGAGAGAGAGTAAGCCATCTAGCTACTAACTACGGACCCGAAGGTCTACAAAGAACTACTCACGCATCATCGGAGAGGCACCAACGGAAGTGGTGAACCCCTCTATGATGGTGTCTAGATTGGATCAGTGGTTCCGGACTCTGCGGCGGCTGGAATTGATTTTTCGTCGACTCCCCTAGGGTTTATAGAATATTGGGGTATTTATAGAGCAAAGAGTCGGTTCAGGGGGCACCTGAGGTGGGCACAACCCACCAGGGCGTGCATGGGCCTCCTGGCGCGCCCTGGTGGGTTGTGCTCTCCTCGGAGCACCCCCAGGAGTAGCCAGGGCCCATTATGTTCCTTCTGGTCCAAAAAAATCTCCGTAAAGTTTCATTGCGTTTGGACTCCGTTTGATATTGATTTCCTGCGATGTAAAAAACATGCAGAAAACAGCAACTGGCACTTGGCACTATGTCAATAGGTTAGTACCAAAAAGTGATATAAAATGACTATAAAATGATTATAAAACATCCAAGATTGATAATATAACAGCATGGAACAAGAAAAAATTATAGATACCTTGGAGACGAATCAACATCCCCAAGCTTAACTCCTACTCATCCTCGAGTACTGAAGTGATAAAAACAGAATTTTTGATGTGGAATGCTGCCTATCATGTCATATCATATTCTTTTCTTTATAGCATGGACATTTGGACTTTTATATTGTTCAAAGCAATAGTCTAGTTTTGACATGATAATTTAGATACTCAAGCATATCAACAAGCAACCATGTCTTTCAAAATATCAACGCTAAAATAAGTTATCTCTAGCCCATCATGCTCAACCATTGATCCATTCATGAAACACACTCGCATATTAGCTACACCGAATACTTAAGTACGATCATATTGCCTCCTAGTTGGTGCTTTTATAAGAGAAGATGGGGACTCAAATTCAAAAATAAAAATTGCATAAAGTAAAAGAAAGGCCCTTCGCAGAGGGAAGTAGGGATTTGTAGAGGTGCCAGAGCTCAAAGCGAAAAACTTAGAGATAAAAACATTTTGGGAGGTGTATCCATCCCACCAACAAAAATGACTTAGAGTTCCCAACACTTTCCATGCTAGATATATCATAGGCAGTTCCCAAACAGAAAATAAAGTTTATTCCTTTTTCCACCATACTTTCACTTTCCATGGCTAACCGTATCCACGGGTGCCTTCCATACCAACACTTCCCAAGGAATTTATTATTTGACAACATAAAGTAAATTCATCTTTCATTTCGGGACTGGGAATCCCTAAAACCTTTGTCTTACTCTCGTGCAATGACAAGTGAATAAACATTCATCATGAGCATAACACATCCAGCATGGAAAATATTAGCCACCCCTCACCGCTCCGCGTGCAAAACGAACACACAAAAGAGAAGTTTATTTTGAAAATTAGAGATGGCACATACAAATTTGCTAAGAACGGCAAAAGAATACCGCATGTTGGTAGATATAGTGGACTCATCTGGCAAAACTGGTTTAAAAGGATTTTGGATGCACAAGTAGAGATCATACTTAGTGCAAAATGAAGGCTAGCAAAAGATTGAGAAGCGACCAACCAAGAAACGGATAATCTCATAAGCAAGCATTAAGCATACTTAACACCGAATAATGCACCACAAGTAGGATATAATTCCGTTGCATGACTATTGACTTTCGTGCTTGCATAGTGATAACCCACAAGTATAGGGGATCACAACAGTTTTCGAGGGTAGAGTATTTAACCTAAATTTATAGATTCGACACAAGGGGGGCCAAAGAATATTTGAGGGTATTTGCAGCTGAGTTGTCAATTCAACCACACCTGGAGATTAATTATCTGCAGCAAAGTGATCAGTAGCAAAGTAGTTTGATAGTTTTGATAGTAGTAACAGTAGCAACGGTGACAGTAACAGTGATAGCAGTAATTTCGTAGCAAGTGTAACAGTGATGATAGTAGTAGTAACTTAGCAGAAACAATATAGGATAAATTCATAGGCATTGGATCGGTGACTTGTTGGATGATATTCATCATGTGACAGTTATACCTAGGGCGATACGGCACTAGCTCCAGTTCATCGATATAATGTAGGCATGTATTTCGTAAATAGTCATACGTGCTTTATTAAAAGAACTTGCATGACATCTTTTGTCCTACCCTCCCGTGGCAGCGGAGTCCATATTGGAAACTAAGGGATATTAAGGCCTCCTTTTAATAGAGAACAGGAACAAAGCATTAACACCTAGTGAATACATGAACTCCTCAAACTACGGTCATCACCGGGGGTGGGCCCGGTTGTTGTCACTCCAGGGTTGCCGGATCATAACACGTAGTAGGTGACTATAACTTGCAAGATCGGATATAAAACATTGATATAATGATCATAAGTTAAATGGTTCAGATCTGAGTTCATGGCACCCGGGCCCAAAGTGACAAGCATTAAGCATAGCAAAGTCATAGCAACATCAATGTAGGAACATAGTGGATACTAGGGATCAAGCCCTAACAAAACTAACTCGATTACATGATGAATCTCATCCAACTCCTCACAGACCAACGAGCCTACGAAGGAATTACTCACTCCCGGTGGGGAGCATCATGGAATTGGCGATGGAGATGGGTTGGTGATGACGAAGAACGAAGATCCCCCTCTCCGGAGCCCCAAACGGACTCCAGACCTGTCCTCCCGCGGAAGAACAAGGCTTGGCGGCGGCTTCGTCTCGTGGATCGCAATAATTCTTTCTCCCTGATTTTTTCTCTGAAAATAAGATTTTATAGCGTTGGAATCAAGGTCTGCGGGTCCACCAGGTGGGGACGACCCACCTGGGCGCTCCAGGAGAGGAGGCGTGCCTCGGTGGGTTGTGCCCACCCAGGTGCCCCTCTCCGGCAGGTCTTGGCTCCAGAAATTCTTATTATTGATATAAAAAATCCTTGCAAAGTTTCGTTCCATTCGGAGAACTTATATTTCTGCACAAAAACAACACCATGGTAGTTCTGCTAAAAACAGCGTCAGTCCGGGGTTAGTTTCATTCAAATCATGCAAATTAGAGTCCAAAACAAGAGGGAAAGTGTTAGGAAAAGTAGATACGTTGGAGACGTATCAACTCCCCCAAGCTTAAACCTTTGCTTGTCCTCAAGCAATTCAGTTGATAAACTGAAAGTGAAAAAGAAAAACTTTTACGAACTCTTTTGCTCTTGTTTGCATAAATAAGCTTAAACATCACCCAGGTTTTCAGCCAACATTATAACTAACCATGCCGACAATAACACTTAAAGATTATATTAACTCATATCAATGACATAATTAGCTAGCGAGCAATAATAATATATCTCAAACAGCAACACGTTGTCAAAACAACCATGATATAATATGACAATAGTGGTATCTCGCTAGCCCTTTCTGAGACCACAAAACATAAATGTAGAGCACCTCCAAAGTTCAAGCAGCGACTAAACATTCTAATTCATGGTAGAAAAGATCCAGTCATGATGCACCCAACATTAGCTACACACAATGCATAAATCATGAAAAATGTGCTCTCTCAGTTTCTGGCGCTTGTTTTAGAAGGTGATGACACAACATAAAAGTAAATAGATAGTCCCTTCACAGAGGGAAGTAGTGATTTGCAGAGGTGCCAAAGCTTAAGTTTTTAAAACGGAGATAAATGATATTTTGAGGCATGCGCCCTTCTCATTTACTTCACGACCATCAGTTATCAACATCTTCCATGCTAAGCACACTAGTGGCGGTTCCCAAGCGATAAAAGTAAAAGGTTTTCACTCCATTGGGAGTTTTTGTTTGATTATTCGAGCAATTAACTCTTTTTGTATTTTTTCAGTTTGGGACTAGACATCCCTATTACCGCCCTTTTCTCGTGCGATGGGGAGTGAATAAACACTCGACCTGAGAATAACCCGCTTAGCATGGAAGATACCGACCACCTATTGTCGTTCCATGAATGATCCAGGCACACAAAACAGATTTTTTTTTGAAGTTTTTAGAGGTGGCACATACAAATTTACTTAGGACGGCAGGGTAATACCGTATATAGGTAGGTATGGTGGACTCATCTGGAGTAACTTTGGGTTCAAGGTTTTTGATGTACAAGCAGAATTCCCACTTAGTATAGGTGAAGGCTCGCAATTAGATTGAGAAGCGGCCAGAAAGAGAGCAACAATGGTCATAACCATGCATTATGCATAAGTAAATTGGACACTAGCATGAGTAGGATATGAACACCATGAACATAAATATCATAGAGGCTATGTTGGTTTTGATTCAACTACATGCATGAACATGTGCCAAGTCAAGCCACTCGAACATTCAGAGGAGGATAACATATCATCATACTACATCACAATCATTTTAACGCTATGTTGATATCCAAGATAGATCATTATCAACTCCCAGCTACTTATGCATGGCATGAGAAACTATAATCTCTAATTGTCATTGCAAACATATTTAACCATAATGGGTTGAATCATGGATACTAGGTTAAACATATTTACACAATCAGAACAAGTCGAGTTCATACCAGTTTCTCTCTGCCACGGCCAGTTCATCGAATGTCGTCGTTCACTTTCACGACCGAACGATATGAAAATAATAATAGTGCAAGATTTCCGTGGACTAAGCTGGAATCTGCAAACATTTTATTCAACAGGAGAAAACAAGGTAAAATGTGCTCTTTATTAGATCAACAATTATTCATATGAGAGCCACTCAACATTTTCGTCGTGATTTTTTCCTCGGTACAACTCGAATGAACGAAAAAGAAATTTAGAGAAACACACTGAAATATTTTTGGAGTTTTTGGTTTTCTTGAACAAGCAAATAAAAGGGGAAAGCAAAAACAAGAAAAACTATTTACACGGGAAAGCTCCCAACAAGCAATAGAAGAACAAGGAAATCTTTTTGGGTATTCTTTTTAATACTACCATGAAGCATGCATAGAAAGTAAATTAGCTACAACTATTTTTTTTGCTTTTTCTAAAGTTTTTCAAACACACAAGAAGAAAGCAAGAAAATAAATCTACGCATGGATAATGCAATGAAAAAGTGTGAACAACGACTAATAGAATAAGTGGACATGAACGTAAAGTCGGTGGGAACACGTACTCCCCCAAGCTTAGGCTTTTGGCCTAACTTGGTAGTCGATCAGTAGCCTCGAGGGTAGTAGTCCGCATGGTAGCTCACGGAGGCTCTTGCTGCGGACGCCTCCGCCTGCCGTGCTGCCTCTACTGCTGCGTTGTAAGCTCGGGCCTCGCTCTCAAGAAAAAAATACCTTCCCTTGCTGTGATAGTCAAAAAGAGCAGGCGCAGGCAAATATGTATGCACAACAGATTTTTGGTTAAACAATAGATTATAAGTGAAGTTATCAACCTTTCCCTTGAGAATCTTATGTTCTTTTGAAGTGTCAAAATATAAATACTGCGTGGGTAGGATAGGGTCAAAGGGCAAAGGTGAAACACCTAGCCCTTGTGCTAAATGCGTGGCATAAATTCCACCATAGAACCAGCCACTGTTAGCGTTGTGCTGAAGTCTGCGTGCAACAATTGCTCCAACGTTATAATTCCTTTCACCGGTGAGAGCAGTACGTATGAGGCTCAAGTCTGGCACAAAGCGTGCTACAGTCTTGCTTGCCTACTATGCATTTCCCGTTAAATAATGCAAAGTTTTGAATTGCGGGAGAATGAATGCTCTTTATTCTACCTTGTGTCACTCCCCTCATTTCACCATAACAGAGACTAGTAAAAAATGTTTCGAACTTAGCCTCTGGTGGTTCGTCAAGCAAACCCCAAAATGGAAGCTTGCAGTGATGAGCAAAATTCTCTAGTGAGATGGTAAATGGACTATCATAAAGCATAAATGACACCCTAGACTCACGGGGAAAGAATGTAAACTCTTTGACAAATGATTCAGTGAGAAGTTGGCATTGTTCACACTTATATGAAAGGTAGGGACTGACACTGGCATTGTGAACATATTGCTCAAATTCCTCCTTAATGCCCACGCGCATCATATATTCATCGCAAGGCCATAAGCATGTTTTGGTGGTGGCATCTCGTGTGGAACTTTCACTTGGTTCAACATAAGACCGGCAAGCAGAACTGTCACTAGAGGATGCTCCCAAGGATCGTCTCCTCGAAGAACTCCTTCCAAATAGGTTCATCATGTCCGCGTACAATTTTCTGAAAATAAAAATTTTGGGGTGACAAAAATTTGTTAACAAAACTTAATAAAATTGATCGTAACTACTCATAGGGGTGCATAGAGGCCATAGCAAGCATTCAAACTACTTAGAACAATAAGAATTCAACATGCAAGCACATCTACAGCACCACCAAGAGTAGCTAATTATTCAAAATATAAACCACTAAAACAAAAACTAATTGGACAAACGGTGGAGTCACATACCAAGCAACAATCCCCCGAAACATTTTCGGAAATGGAGCTTCGAGCAAAGATATCGAAAGCCGCGGGTTTGAGAGCAAGAACACGGGAGAGAGAGCAATGGAGATTTTTTTTTCTGGAGGTATGTGATGATGTGGGATGAAGAGGTAAGTGAGGGGGCCCACGTGGGGACCACAACCCACCAGGGTGCGCCTGGCGGTCCTGGTGCACCTCCCTCTGATATTATTTGCACCAGAAATTCAGGAATATTCAAAAAAATCGTATAAAATTTTCAGAGCATTCTGAGAACTTTTATTTTTGGGTCATTTTTTTATTGCACTGGAAATTCAGAAAACAGACAAAACATGGCATTTTATTTTATTTAACTAATAAAAACTGAAAACAAAAAGTAGGGACAGAAGGTGGTGCTTACTAAATTCATCAACTTCATACCGCTCAAAAATGATTCATTAATAAGGTTGATCAGGTCTTATTAACAACCACTTTCCATTAGCATGAAACCGAAGAACTTTCGTAAATCACTATGTTACCTCAATGGGGATATGCATTTCCCCGACAATAAGCATTTCATATTTCTTTTTGACAGTAGGTAAAGGTATTTGAAAACTTCCAATAGTGATTGTCGGAGATTTTTCAAAAACATTAATACCATTCACTTGGAATTGTTTCTTCGGAAAGTGCACTGTATGCTCATTACCATTGATATGAAAAGTGACCTTGCTTTTATTGTAATCAATAACACCCCCTGCAGTATTCAAGAAGGGTCTACCAAGGATAATCGACATGTTGTCGTCCTCGGGCATCTCAAGTATAACAAAGTCAGTCAAAATAGTAACATTGGCAACAACAACGGGCACATCCTCACAGATACCGATAGGTATGGAAGTTGATTTGTCGTCCATTTGCAAAGATATTTCAGTAGGTGTGAGTTTATTCAACTCAAGTCTTTTATATAAAGAGAAAGGCATAACACTAACACCAGCTCCTAAATCACGCAAAGCAGTTTTCACATAATTCTTTTTGATAGAGCAAGGTATAGTTGGTATTCCCGGATCTCCAAGTTTTTTAGGTACTCCATCTTTAAAAGTGTAATTAGCCAGCATAGTGGAGATTTCAGCTTCCGGTATTTTTCTCTTATTTGTGATGATGTCTTTCATATACTTTCCATAAGGAGGCATTTTCAAGATATCAGTCAAGCAAGTACGCAAAAAGACTGGCCTCGGCGTTTTAGCAAAGCGTTCAAATTCTTCATCATCTTTCTTTTTAGTTGACTTGGGTGGAAAAGGCATAGGTTTTTGAAACCACAGTTCTCTTTCTTTACCGTGTTTTCTAGCAACAAAGTCTCGTTTATCATACATTTTATTCTTAGGTTGTGGGTTATCAAGATCAATAGGTGGTTCTATCTCAACATCATTGTCTGGTTCTTTTTCATTATTTGTTTGAGTGTCTTCATGAACCTCATCATTATCCTTTTCATTATCACTAGGTGAGTGTTCATTACCAAATTGAGTTTCAGCATCAGAGATAGAAGTTTCATTATCATTATCAGGAGGTTTTTCTATTTCAGGTTCACTAGAAGTATGCAAAGTCCTATCGTTTCTCTTTTTCTTTTTCTTTCTAGAAGGACTAGGTGCATCCGTATTATTTCTTTGTGAATCTTGTTCAATTACTTTTGGGTGTCCCTCGGGATAAAGTGGTTCCTGAGTCATTTTTCCTCCTCTAGTTGCAACTCTAACAGCAAAGTCATGCATATTATGATTCATTTCATCAAGCAATTCTCTTTGTGGTTTAGCAACTTGTTCTAACTGGGTTTGAACCATAGAAGCATGTTTTGGAACACCTCTAACATCATTTGAGAATCTGAATAACAAGTCACTCAAGCGAGCAATCATATCAGAATTATATTTCAATTGTTTCATAACATTTGCATTGAAGTGATCTTGTTTTCTAATGTAGTTTTCAAACTCATAAAGGCATTGGCTAGGATGCATATTGTGAGGACTGTCATTATCATTGAACTTCATAAGAGAATTTACCTCTACCACCTTAGGCAGTGGTGGTGTATTAAGCCCATGTATTTCTTCAATAGGAGGTAAATTTTTAACATCTTCAGCTTTAATACCTTTTTCCTTCATAGATTTCTTTGCCTCTTGCATATCTTCAGGACTGAGATATAATATACCCCTCTTCTTCGGAGTGGGTTTAACTGGTGGTTCAGGAATAATCCAATCATCATAATTTTTCAATATGCTATTCAATAATTCTTCAGCTTGTCCAACGGTTCGTTCCCTGAAAACACAACCAGCACAACTATCCAGGAAGTCCCTAGAAGCATGGGTTAGTCCATTATAGAAGATATCAAGTATTTCATTTTTCTTAAGAGGGTGATCAAGCAAAGCATTAAGTAACTGGCAAAGCCTCCCCCAAGCTTGTGGGAGACTCTCTTCTTTAGTTTGAACAAAGTTAAATATTTCCTGTAAGGCAGCTTGTTTCTTATGAGCGGGAAAATATTTTTTGAGAGAAGTAATAATTCATATCCTGGGGACTACGCACATAACCAGGAGTAAGAGTATTGTACCAAGCTTTAGCATCACCCTTTAATGAGAAAGGAAATAATTTGAGAATAAAGTAATATCGAGTTTTCTCATCATGAGTAAAAAGGGTGGCTATATCATTCAACTTAGTAAGATGTGCCACAATAGTTTCAGTTTCATAACCATGGAAAGGATCAGATTCAACCAATGTAATTAACTCTAGGTCGACAGAGGATTCATAATCCTTGTCATCAATAAAGATAGGTGAAGTAGCAAACTTAGGATCACAATTCATTCTAGCATTCAAAGATTTTTCTTTATACTTGTGTAATAATTTCTCTAGATCATCTCTATCATTGCAAGCAAGAATATCTCTAGTTGTTTCTTCACTCATAACATAACTTTCCGGTACCTTAGGAAATTCATATCTAGGAAGGCTAGTTCTTGCAGGTGTTTCAGGATATTCAGTTTCAAGCTCATCATCAGATTCAACAACATCATGTTGTATTACTCTAGCAATTTGTGCATCAAGAAAATCACCAAGTGGCACATCATCATTATCAAGCAAGCTACTAGCATCATCATAAGCATTATCCATAGCAGAAGTAGCATCATCAATAACTTGTGACATATCAGAATTAATAGCATGTGGTGGTGTTGCAAGTTTACTCATAACAGAAGGTGAATCTAAAGCAGAACTGGATGGCAGTTTCTTACCTCCCCTCGTACTTGAGGGAAATATCTTAGTCTTAGGATCCTTCAGATTCTTCATAGTGATAAATTGATAATAAACCCAAGTGAGTCAACAAATATAGCTATGCTCCCCGGCAACGGCGCCAAAAAGAGGTCTTGATAACCCACAAGTATAGGGGATCGCAACAGTTTTCGAGGGTAGAGTATTCAACCCAAATTTATAGATTCGACACAAGGGGGGCCAAAGAATATTTGAAGGTATTTGCGGCTGAGTTGTCAATTCAACCACACCTGGAGATTAATTATCTGCAGCAAAGTGATCAGTAGCAAAGTAGTTTGATAGTTTTGATAGTAGTAACAGTAGCAACGGTGACAGTAACAGTGATAGCAGTAATTTCGTAGCAAGTGTAACAGTGATGATAGTAGTAGTAACTTAGCAGAAACAATATAGGATAAATTCATAGGCATTGGATCGGTGACTTGTTGGATGATATTCATCATGTGACAGTTATAACCTAGGGCGATACGGCACTAGCTCCAGTTCATCGATATAATTTAGGCATGTATTTCGTAAATAGTCATACGTGCTTTATTAAAAGAACTTGCATGACATCTTTTGTCCTACCCTCCCGTGGCAGCGGGGTCCATATTGGAAACTAAGGGATATTAAGGCCTCCTTTTAATAGAGAACCGGAACAAATCATTAACACCTACTGAATACATGAACTCCTCAAACTACGGTCATCACCGGGGGTGGGCCCGGTTGTTGTTGAAGGAAATATGCCCTAGAGGCAATAATAAAGTTGTTATTTATATTTCCTTATATCATGATAAATGTTTATTATTCATGCTAGAATTGTATTAACCGGAAACTTAGTACATGTGTGAATACATAGACAAACAGAGTGTCACTAATATGCCTCTACTTGACTAGCACTAATCAAAGATGGTTAAGTTTCCTAACCATAGACATGAGTTGTCATTTGACGAACGGGGTCACATCCTTAGAGAATGATGTGATTGACTTGACCCATCCATTAGCTTAGCACTATGATCGTTTAGTTTATTGCTATTGCTTTCTTCATAACTTATACATGTTCCTATGACTATGAGATTATGCAACTCCCGAATACCGGAGGAACACTTAGTGTGCTATCAAACGTCACAATGTAACTGGGTGATTATAACGATGCTCTACACGTGTATCCGATGGTGTTTGTGGAGTTGGCACAGATCAAGATTAGGATTTGTCACTCCGATTGTCGGAGAGGTATCTCTGGGCCCTCTCGGTAATGCACATCACTATAAGCCTTGCAAGCAATGTGACTAATGAGTTAGTTACGGGGTGATGCATTACGGAACGAGTAAAGAGACTTGCTGCTAACGAGATTGAACTAGGTGTGATGATACCGACGATCGAATCTCGGGCTAGTAACATACCGATGACAAAGGGAACAACGTGTGTTGTTATGCGGTTTGACCGATAAAGATCTTCGTAGAATATGTAGGAACCTGATTTCTACTACACAACCTTCTTCGTGTAGACGTTGTTGGGCCTCCAAGTGCAGAGGTTTGTAGGACAGTAGCAAATTTCCCTCAAGTGGATGACCTAAGGTTTATCAATCCGTGGGAGGCGTAGGATGAAGATGGTCTCTCTCAAGCAACCCTGCAACCAAATAACAAAGAGTCTCTTGTGTCCCCAACACACCCAATACAATGGTAAATTGTATAGGTGCACTAGTTCGGCGAAGGGATGGTGATACAAGTGCAATATGGATGGTATATATAGGTTTTTGTAATCTGAAAATATAAAAACAGCAAGGTAGCAAGTGGTAAAAGTGAGCGTAAACGGTATTCCAATGCTAGGAAACAAGGCCTAGGGTTCATACTTTCACTTGTGCAAGTGCTCTCAACAATAATAACATAATTGGATCATATAACAATCCCTCAACATGCAACAAAGAGTCACTCCAAAGTCACTAATAGCGGAGAACAAACGAAGAGATTATTGTAGGGTACGAAACCACCTCAAAGTTATCCTTTCTGATCGATCTATTCATGAGTCCGTAGTAAAATAACACGAAGCTATTCTTTCTATTCGATCTATCCTAGAGTTTGTACTAGAATAACACCTTAAGATACAAATCTACCAAAACCCTAATGTCACCTAGATACTCCAATGTCACCACAAGTATCCACGGGTATGATTATACGATATGCATCACACAATCTCAAATTCATCTATTCAACCAACACAAAGAACTTCAAAGAGTGCCCCAAATTTTCTACTGGAGGGTCAAGACGAAAACATGTGCCAACCCCTATGCATAAGTTCACATGGTCACTGAACCCGCAAGTTGATCACCAAAACATACATCAAGTAGAGCAAGTGAATATCCCATTGTCACCACAGATAAGCACATGCAAGACATACATCAAGTGTTCTCAAATCCTTAAAGACTCAATCCGATAAGATAACTTCAAAGGGAAAACTCAATCCATTAAAAGAGAGTAGAGGGGGAGAACCATCATAAGATCCAACTATCATAGCGAAGCTCGTGATACATCAAGACCGTGCCAAATCGAGAACACGAGAGGGAGAGAGATCAAACACAGAGCTACTGGTACATACCCTCAGCCCTGAGGGTGAACTACTCCCTCCTCGTCATGGAGATCGCCGGGATGATGAAGATGGCCACCGGTGAGGGATTCCCCGTCCGGCAGGGTGCCGGAACAGGGTCCCGATTGGTTCTTGGTGGCTACAGAGGCTTGCGGCGGCGGAACTCCCGATCTAGGTTTCTTTTTGGGGGTTTCTGTATTTATAGGAATTTTTCGCGTCGGTCTCACGTCAGGGGGGTCTCCGAGTCGTCCACGAGATAGGAGGACACGCCCAGGGGGGTAGGGCGCACCCTCCACCCTCGTGGACGGCTCAGGACTCTTCTGGCCCAACTCTTTTACTCCGGGGGCTTCTTTTGGTCCATAAAAAATCATCAAAAATTGGCACGTCAATTGGACTCCGATTGGTATTCCTTTTCTGTAAAACTCAAAAACAAGGAAAACAGAAACTGGCGTTGGGCTCTAGGTTAATAGGTTATTCCCAAAAATCATATAAAATAGCATATAAAACATCCAAAACAGATAATATAATAGCATGGAACAATCAAAAATTATAGATTCGTTGGAGACGTATCAGAACCAATATGAGCATCCAGGTTCCGCTATTGGCTATTGACCAGAGATGAGTCTCAGTCATGTCTACATAGTTCTCGAACCCGTAGGGTCCGCACGCTTGACGTTCGTTGACGATCGGTATTATGAGTTTATGTGTTTTGATGTACTGAAGGTAGTTCGGAGTCCCGGATGTGATCACAGACATGATGAGGAGTCTCGAAATGGTCAAGACATGAAGATTGATATATTGGAAGGTTATGTTTGGACACCGGAATGGTTTCGGATGAGTTCGGGCATTTACCGGAGTACCGGGGGGTTAATGGGCCTACGTGGGCTTTAGTGGAAGAGAGAGGAGGCGGCCAAGAGGTGGGGCGTGCCCCCACCCCCAAGCCCAATCTGAATTGGGGAGGGGGGCCGGCCCCCCTTTCCTTCTTCTCCTCTTCCCCTTCCTTCCCCCTCCTAGTTGGACTAGGAAAGGGGGGAAACCTACTACTAGTAGGAGTAGGAATCCCCCCCTTGGGGGCGCACCATGAGGCCGGCCGGCCCCCTCCTCCCCTCCTTTATATACGGGGGAAGGGGGCACCCCATAGACACACAAGTTGATTCTTAGCCGTGTGCGGTGCCCCCTCCACATATTTCCACCTCGGTCATATTGTCGTAGTGCTTAGGCGAAGCCCTGCGTCGGTAACTTCATCATCACCGTCAACACGCCGTCGTGCTGACGAAACTCTCCCTCGACCTCAGCTGGATCTAGAAGTTCGAGGGACGTCACCGAGCTAAACGTGTGCGGATCGCGGAGGTGCTATGCGTTCGGTACTTGATCGGTTGGATCGCGAAGACGTTCGACTACATCAACCGCGTTACTTGACGCTTCCTCTTTCGGTCTACGAGGGTACGTGGATACACTCTCCCCGCTCATTGCTATGCTTCTCCTAGATAGATCTTGCGTGATCGTAGGCAAATTTTTGAAATACTACGTTCCCCAACAGTGGCATCCGAGCCAGGTCTATGCATAGATGTTATATACACAAGTAGAACACAAAGAGTTGTGGGCGATAATAGTCATACTGCTTACCGGCATGTCATACTTTGATTCGGCGGTATTGTTGGATGAAGCGGCCCAGACCGACATTACATGACCGCGTTCATGAGACTGGTTCTACCGCCATGCTTCGCACACAGGTGGCTAGTGGGTGTCTGTTTCTCCAACTTTAGTTGAATCGAGTGTGACTACGCCCGGTCCTTGTTGAAGGTTAAAACAGCAAACTTGACGAAAAATCGTTGTGGTTTTGATGCGTAGGTAAGAATGGTTCTTGCTAAGCCCGTAGCAGCCACGTAAAACTTGCAACAACAAAGTAGAGGACATTTAACTTGTTTTTGCAGGGCATGTTGTGATGTGATATGGTCAAGACATGATTATATAAATTGTTGTATGAGATGATCATGTTTTGTAACACAGTTATCGGCAACTGGCAGGAGCCATATGGTTGTTGCTTTATTGTATGAAATGCAATCGCCATGTAATTGCTTTACTTTATCACTAAGCGGTAGCAATAGTCATGGAAGCAATAGTCATGTAATTGCTTTACTTTATCACTAAGGTGTCAAGGCGGTGACGATGGTGATCATGGCGGTGCTTTGGAGATGGAGATCAAAGGCACAAGATGATGATGGCCATATCATATCACTTATATTGATTGCATGTGATGTTTATCCTTTATGCATCTTATTTTGCTTAGTACGGCGGTAGCATTATAAGATGATCTCTCACTAATTTCAAGGTATAAGTATTCTCCCTGAGTATGCACCATTGCTACAGTTCGTCGTGCCGAGACACCACGTGATGATCGGGTGTGATAAGCTCTACGTTCACATACAACGGGTGCAAGCCAGTTTTGCACATGCAGAATACTCGGGTTAAACTTGATTAGCCTAGCATATGCAGATATGGCCTCGGAACAGTGAGACCGAAAGGTCGAGCGTGAATCATATAGCAGATATGATCAACATAGTGATGTTCACCATTGAAAACTACTCCATCTCACGTGATGATCGGACATGGTTTAGTTGATGTGGATCACGTGATCACTTAGATGATTAGAGGGGTGTCTATCTAAGTGGGAGTTCTTAAGTAATATGATTAATTGAACTTTAATTTATCATGAACTTAGTACCTGATAGTATTTTGCATGTCTATGTTGTTGTAGATAAATGGCCTGTGTTGTTGTTCCATTGAATTTTAATGCGTTCCTAGAGAAAGCTAAGTTGAAAGATGATGGTAGCAATTACACGGACTGGGTCCGTAACTTGAGGATTATCCTCATTGCTGCACAGAAGAATTACGTCCTGGAAGCACCGCTAGGTGCCAAACCCGCTGCAGGAGCAACGCCAGATGTTACGAACGTCTGGCAGAGCAAAGCTGATGACTACTTGATAGTTCAGTGTGCCATGCTTTATGGCTTAGAACCAGGACTTCAACGGCGTTTTGAACGTCATGGAGCATATGAGATGTTCCAGGAGTTGAAGTTACTATTTCAAGCAAATGCCCGGATTGAGAGATATGAAGTCTCCAATAAGTTCTATTGCTGCAAAATGGAGGAGAATAGTTCTGTCAGTGAGCATATACTCAGAATGTCTAGGTACCACAATCACTTGACTCAGCTGGGAGTTAATATTCCAGTTGAAAGTGTCATTGACAGAGTTCTTCAATCACTGCCACCAAGCTACAAGAGCTTTATGATGAACTATAATATGCAAGGGATGGATAAGACGATTCCCGAGCTCTTCGCAATGCTAAAGGTTGCAAAGGTAGAAATCAAGAAGGAGCATCAAGTGTTGATGGTCAATAAGACCACTAGTTTCAAGAAGAAGGGCAAAGGGAAGAAGGGGAACTTCACGAAGAACGGTAAACAAGTTGCTGCTCAAGTGAAGAAGCCCAAGTCTGGACCTAAGCCTGAGACTGAGTGCTTCTACTTCAAAGGGACTGGTCACTGGAAGCGGAACTGCCCCAAGTATTTGGCGGAGAAGAAGGATGGCAAAGTGAAAGGTATATTTGATATACATGTTATTGATGTGTACCTTACTAATGCTCGCAGTAGCGCCTCGGTATTTGATACTGGTTCTGTTGCTAATATTTGCAACTCGAAACAGGGGCTACGGATTAAGCGAAGATTGGCTAAGGACGAGGTGACGATGCGCGTGGGAAATGGTTCCAAAGTCGATGCGATCTCCGTCGGCACGCTACCTCTACATCTACCTTCGGGATTAGTTTTAGACCTGAATAACTGTTATTTGGTGCCAGCGTTAAGCATGAAGATTATATCTGGATCTTGTTTGATGCGAGACGGTTATTCATTTAAATCAGAGAATAATGGTTGTTCTATTTATATGAGTAATATCTTTTATGGTCATGCACCCTTGATGAGTGGTCTATTTTTACTAAATCTTGATAGTAGTGATACACATATTCATAGTATTGAAGCCAAAAGATATAAGTTTAATAATGATAGTGCAACTTATTTGTGGCACTGCCGTTCAGGTCATATTGGTGTAAAGCGCATGAAGAAACTCCATGCTGATGGGCTTTTGGAATCACTTGATTATGAATCACTTAATGCTTGCGAACCATGCCTCATGGGCAAGATGACTAAGACTCCATTCTCCGGAACAACGGAGCGAGCGACAGACTTCTTGGAAATAATACATACTGATGTATGCGGCCCAATGAGTGTTGATGCTCGCGGCGGGTATCGTTATTTTCTGACCTTCACAGATGATTTAAGCAGATATGGGTATATCTACTTAACGAAACATAAGTCTGAAACATTTGAAAAGTTCAAAGAATTTCAGAGTGAAGTGGAAAATCATCGTAACAAGAAAATAAAGTTTCTACGATCTGATCATGGAGGAGAATATTTGAGTTACGAGTTTGGTCTTCATTTGAAACAATGCGGAATAGTTTCGCAACTCATGCCACCCGGAACACCACAGCGTAATGGTGTGTCCGAACGTCGTAATCGTACTTTATTAGATATGGTGCGATCTATGATGTCTCTTACTGATTTAGCGCTATCGTTTTGGGGTTATGCTTTAGAGACGGATGCATTCACGTTAACTAGGGCACCATCTAAATCTGTTGAGACGACACCTTATGAAATGTGGTTTGGCAAGATTACCCAAAGTTTGGGGCTGCGATGCTTGTGTGAAAAAGCTTCAACCTGATAAGCTCGAACCCAAATCTGAGAAATGTGTCTTCATAGGATACCCAAAGGAGACTGTTGGGTACACCTTCTATCATAGATCCGAAGGCAAGATATTCGTTGCTAAGAATGGATCCTTTCTAGAGAAGGAGTTTCTCTCGAAAGAAGTGAATGAGAGGAAAGCAGAACTTGATGAGGTAATTGTACCTGCTCCCTTATTGGAAAGTAGTTCATCACAGAAATCAGTTCGAGTGATTCCTACACCAATAAGTGAGGAAGCTAATGATTATGATTATGAAACTTCAGATCAAGTTACTACCGAACCTCGTAGGTCAACCAGAGTAAGATCCGCACCAGAGTGGTACGGTAATCCTGTTCTGGAGGTCATGTTACTTGACCATGACGAACCTACGAACTATGAGGAAGCGATGATGAGCCCAGATTCCACGAAATGTCTTGAGGCCATGAAATCTGAGATGGGATCCATGTATGAGAACAAAGTATGGACTTTGGTTGACTTGCCCGATGATCGGCAAGCCATAGAGAATAAATGGATCTTCAAGAAGAAGGTTGACGCTGACGATAATATTACTGTCTAGAAAGCTTGACTTGTTGCGAAAGGTTTTTGACAAGTTCAAGGAGTTGACTATGATGAGACCTTCTCACCCGTAGCGATGCTTAAGTCCGTCCGAATCATGTTAGCAATTGCCGCATTTTATGATTATGAACTTTGGCAAATGGATGTCAAAACTTTATTCCTTAATGGATATCTTAAAGAAGAGTTGTATATGATGCAACCAGAAGGTTTTGTCGATCCAAAAGGTGCTAAGAAAGTGTGCAGGCTCCAGCGATCCATTTATGGACAGGTGCAAGCCTCTCGGAGTTGGAATATACGCTTTGATAGTGTGATCAAAGCATATGGTTTTATACAGACTTTTGGAGAAGCCTGTATTTACAAGAAAGTGAGTGGGAGCTCTGTAGCATTTCTGATATTATATGTGCATGAAATATTGTTGATCGGAAATGATACTGAATTTCTGAATAGCATAAAAGGATACTTGAATAAGAATTTTTCAATGAAAGACCTCGGTGAAGCTGCTTATATATTAGGCATCAAATCTATAGAGATAGATCAAGACACTTAATTGGCCTTTCACAAAGCACATACCTTGATAAAGTTTTGAAGAAGTTCAAAATGGATCAAGCAAAGAAAGGGTTATTGCCTGTGTTACAAGGTGTGAAGTTGAGTCAGACTCAATGCCCGACCACTGCAGAAGATAGAGAGAAAATGAAAGTCATTCCCTATGCTTCAGCCATAGGTTCTATCATGTATGCAATGTTGTGTACCAGACCTGATGTGTGCCTTGCTATTAGTTTAGCAGGGAGGTACCAAAGTAATCTAAGAGTGGATCACTGGACAGCGGTCAAGAACATCCTGAAATACCTGGAAAGGACTAAGGATGTGTTTCTCGTTTAATGAGGTGACAAAGAGCTCGCCATAAACGGTTACGTCGATGCAAGCTTTGACACTGATCGGGATGACTCTAAGTCACAAACCGGATACGTATTTTTAGTAAATGGTGGAGCTGTCAGTTGGTGCAGTTCCAAGCAGAGCGGCGTGGCGGGATCTACGTGAAGCAGCAAATGAAGGAGTCTGGATGAAGGAGTTCATATCCGATCTAGGTGTCATACCTAGTGCATCGGGTCCAATGAAAATCTTTTGTGACAATACTAGTGCAATTGCCTTGGCAAAGGAATCCAGATTTCACAAGAGAACCAAGCACATCAAGAGATGCTTCAATTCCATCCGTGATCAAGTCAAGGAGGGAGACATAGAGATTTGCAAGATACATACGGATCTGAATGTTGCAGACCCGTTGAGTAAGCCTCTCTCACGAGCAAAACATGATCAGCACCAAGACTCCATGGGTGTTAGAATCATTACTGTGTAATCTAGATTATTGACTCTAGTGCAAGTGGGAGACTGAAGGAAATATGCCCTGGAGGCAATAATAAAGTTGTTATTTATATTTCCTTATATCATGATAAATGTTTATTATTCATGCTAGAATTGTATTAACTGGAAACTTAGTACATGTGTGAATACATAGACAAACAGAGTGTCACTAGTATGCCTCTACTTGACTAGCTCGTTAATCAAAGATGGTTAAGTTTCCTAACCATAGACATGAGTTGTCATTTGACAAACGGGATCACATCATTAGATAATGATGTGATTGACTTGACCCATCGTTAGCTTAGTACTATGATCGTTTAGCTTATTGCTATAGCTTTCTTCATAACTTATACATGTTCCTATGACTATGAGATTATGCAACTCCCGAATACCGGAGGAACACTTAGTGTGCTATAAAACATCACAACGTAACTGGGTGATTATAAAGATGCTCTACAGGTGCCTCCGATGGTGTCTGTTGAGTTGGCATAGATCGAGATTAGGATTTGTCACTCCGATTGTCGGAGAGGTATCTCTGGGCCCTCTCGGTAATGCAGATCACTATAAGCCTTGCAAGCAATGTGACTAATGAGTTAGTTACGGGATGATGCATTACGGAACGAGTAAAGAGACTTGCCGGTATCGAGATTGAGCTAGGTATGATGATACCGACGATCGAATCTTGGGCTAGTAACATACCGATGACAAAGGGAACAACGTATGTTGTTATGCGTTTGACCGATAAAGATCTTCATAGAATATGTAGGAACCAATATGAGCATCTAGGTTCCGCTATTGGTTATTGACCAGAGATGAGTCTCAGTCATGTCTACATAGTTCTCGAACCTGTAGGATCTGCACGCTTAACGTTCGATGACGATCGGTATTGTGAGTTTATGTGTTTTGATGTACCGAAGGTAGTTCGGAGTCCCGGATGTGATCATGGGCATGACGAGGAGTCTCAAAATAGTCGAGACATGAAGATTGATATATTGGAAAGTTATATTTGGACACCGGAATGGTTTCGGATGAGTTCGGGCATTTATCGGAGTACCGGGGGGTTACCGGAACCCCCCGGGGGCTTAATGGGCCTACGTGGGCTTTAGTGGAAGAGAGAGGAGGCGGCCAAGAGGTGGGGCGTGCCCCCCAAGCCCAATCTGAATTTGGGAGGGGGGCCGGCCCCCCTTTCCTTCTTCTCCTCTTCCCCTTCCTTCCCCCTCCTAGTTGGACTAGGAAAGGGGCGAAACTTACTCCTAGTAGGAGTAGGAAGCCCCCCTTGGGGGCACACCATGAGGCCGGCGGGCCCCTCCTCCCCTCCTTTAAATACGGGGGAGGGGGCACCCCATAGGCACACAAGTTGATTCTTAGCCGTGTGCGGTGCCCCCTCCACATATTTCCACCTCGGTCATATTGTCGTAGTGCTTAGGCGAAGCCCTACGTCGGTAACTTCATCATCACCATCAACACGCCGTCGTGCTGACGAAACTCTCCTCGACCTCAGCTGGATCTAGAATTTTGAGGGACGTCACCGAGCTAAACGTGTGCAGATCACGGAGGTGCCGTGCGTTTGGTACTTGATCGGTTGGATCGCGAAGACGTTCGACTACATCAACCATGTTACTTAACGCTTCCGTTTTCGGTCTACGAGGGTACGTGGACACACTCTCCCCGTTCGTTGCTATGCTTCTCCTAGATAGATCTTGTGTGATCGTAGGCAAATTTTTGAATACTACGTTCCCCAACAGTTGTCACTCCAGGGTTGCCGGATCATAACATGTAGTAGGTGACTATAACTTACAAGATCGGATCTAAAACATGGATATAATGATGATAACATAAACGTTCAGATCTAAGTTCATGGCACCCGGGCCCAAAGTGACAAAGCATTAAGCATATCAAAGTCATAGCAACATCAATCTAGGAACATAGTGGATACTAGGGATCAAGCCCTAACAAAACTAACTTGATTACATGATGAATCTCATCCAACTCCTCACCGACCAGCGAGCCTACGAAGGAATTACTCACTCCCGGTGGGGAGCATCATGGAATTGGCGATGGAGATGGGTTGGTGATGGCGTAGAACGAAGATCCCCCTCTCTGGAGCCCAAACGGACTCCAGATCTGCCCTCCCGAGGAAGAACAGGGCTTGGCGGCGGCTCCGTCTCGTGGATCGTGATAATTCTTTCTCCCTGATTTTTTCTCCGAAAATAGGATTTTATAGCGTTGGAATCAGGGTCTGCGGGGCCACCAGGTGGGGACAACCCACCTGGGCGCGCCAGGAGAGGGGGTCGCACCCTGGTGGGTTGTGCCCACCCAGGTGCCCCTCTCCGGCAGGTCTTGGCTCCATAAATTCTTATTATTGATATAAAAAATCCACGCAAAGTTTCGTTCCATTCCGAGAACTTTTATTTCTGCACAAAAACAACACCATGGTAGTTCTGCTGAAAACAGCGTCAGTTCAGGGTTAGTTTCATTCAAATCATGCTAATTAGAGTCCAAAACAAGAGGAAAAGTGTTAGGAAAAGTAGATATGTTGGAGACGTACCACATAGGGAATCACAAACCTTAACGCCAATATTCTTACTAAAGCATAATTACTCATCAACATAACTCACATATCACATCATCATATCTTAAAACTATTACTAAGAATCATGTTCATTTTGTCCAATGATCTTCATGAAAGTTTTTATTATACCCTTCTTGGATGTCTATCACTTTGGGACTAATTTTCATGGGTTGCTTTTGACAAGCTCCAACAAATATAAGTGAAGATCATGAGCATAATTTTTCTTTCTTTCTCTCAAATTAATTTAAGTGAAGCAAGATAGAATTTATTGAAAATTTTACTAGCTCTCAAATAAATCTAAGTGAAGCAAGAGAGCATTTCTTCAAAAATACTAAAGCACACCATGCTCAAAAAGATATAAGTGAAGCACTAGAGAAAATTCATATCTCATAAAAATGTAAGTGAAGCATAGAGAGCAATTCTAACAAGTCATGGCATAATTTTGGCTCTCTCAAATAGGTGTGTCCAGTAAGGATTCATGACTTAAAATAAAAAGGAAATCAAGCAAAGACTCATATCATACAAGACGCTCCAAGCAAAACACATAGTATGTGACGAATAAAAATATAGCTTCGAGTAAAATACCGATGGTGGTTAGAAGAAAGAGGGGATGCCACTCGGGGGCATCCACAAGCTTAGTTGGTTGCTCATTTTTGGATAATGGCTTGGGATGTCTGGGCATCCCCAAGCTTAGGCTCTTCTACTCCTTATTCCTTCATCCATCGTAAGATAACCCAAAACTTGAAAACTTCAATCACACAAAACTCAACAAAACCTTCGTGAGATCCGTTAGTATAAGAAAGCAAATCACTACTATAAGTACTGTACCAAACCAATTCATATTTTGTTTTTGCATTATATCTACTGTATTCCAACTTTTCTATGGCAAAAAATCATCAAAGAAAACCATAGAGCCATCAAAATAAGTACACAGCACAAATAAAACAGAATCTGTCAAAACAGAATAGTCTGTAGCAATCTGACTATTTCGAATACTTATGTAACTCCAAAACTTCTGAAAATTAAGACGACCTGAGAAATTTGTATATTAATCTACTGCAGAAGGAATTGGTATTTTATCGCTCTCTGGTAAAAAATGAAAATTATTTTCACGAGCGCAAAAGTTTCTGCTTTTTCAGCAAGATTAAACAACTATCACCCGAGAAGATCCTAAAGGCTTTACTTGTCACAAACACTAATTAAAACACAAAAAAACAATCAAAACAGTAGCATAATTGTGCTAACACTCAAAAACAGGAAACAAAAAGCAAAAATAAATTTTATTCATTGGGTTGCCTCCCAACAAGCGTTATAGTTTTACGCCCCTAGCTAGGCATAAAGCAAGGATCTAAGTTTTGTCATCTTTGGTTCGAGATCCATAAGATGCCATCATGATTGATTCATATGGTGGCATAATTCTAGTTCTAGGGAAGTGTTCCATACCGTTCCTCAAAGCAAATTGGAACTTAATATTGCATTCTTTCATATCAATCACGGCACCGATAGTGCGTAGAAACGGTCTGCCAAGAATAATTGGACAAGACGAATTGCAATCAATATCAAGAACAATAAAATCTATGTGCACATAATTCCTATTTGCAAGAATAAGAACATCATTAATTCTTCCCATAGGCTTTTTAATAGTAGAATCCACCAAGTGCAAATTTAAAGAACATGATTCAAGATCGGTAAGACCAAGCACATCACATAAAGATTTCGGAATTGTAGAAACACTAGCACCCAAGTCACATAAAGCAAAACACTCGTAATTTTTAATCTTGACTTTGATAGTAGGTTCCCACTCATCATGCAATTTTCTAGGAATTGAAACTTCTAATTCCAACTTTTCTTCTGAAGCTTTCATCATAGCATCAACAATATGTTTAGTAAAAGAGTTATTTTGTTCATAAACATGGGGTGAATTTATCATGGATTGCAACAAGGAAATACAATCAATCAAAGAGCAACTATCATAATTAAAGTCTTTGTAATCCAAAAGAGTGGGTACATCACTAGCTAAAGTTTTGACCTCTTCAAACCCACTTTCATCAATTTTCTCAACAAGATTTTCACCCTCCGAAATATTGGGATGCCTTCTACCTAAAGTTGACTCTTCTCCAGTCCCTTTTTCATCAATCTTAACTTTATTAAACAAGGAATCAATAGAAGAAACACCAATCATTTTAAGATCTTCATCACTTTTGCGAAAGAAATCACTAGAAAACGCTTTTTCTAAAAACTCTCTTTTAGCTCTAAGCATAGCGGTTCTTTTCTTACTTGCATCCATAGAAACATAAAGAGCTTTAATTGATTCATCTACTTTAGGCACAAAATTTTTCATCTTGAGATTTTCCACATCATGGGCAATTCTATCAACACTTCTAGACAAATCATCAACCTTACTCAACTTTTCTTCTATGGAAGTGTTGAAAACTTTTTGCGTGTTGATAAATTCTTTAATATTGTTCTCAAGATCAGAGGTGTTCCTATTATTATTATACGATTGATTTCCATAGTAATTACCATAATTATTAGAGGAATTACTAGGAAAAGGCCTAGGATTAAAATTACCTCTATAAGCATTGTTATTGAAATTATTTCGAGAGATAAAATTCACATCTATGGCATCACTATTTTTCTCAATCAAAGTAGACAAAGGCATATCATTAAAATCAATAGGAGCACTTTTACTAGCAACCAATTTCATAAGAGCATCAACTTTTTCACTCAAAGAAGAAATTTCTTCAACCGAATTAACTTTTTTACTAGTAGGAGCCCTTTCGGTATGCCATTGTGAATAATTTGCCATAATATTATCAAGCAATTTGGTGGCTTCACCCAAAGTAATTTCCATAAAAGTACCACCCGCGACAGAATCTAAAAGATTACGAGAGACAAAATTCAACCCCGCATAAAAAATTTGTATGATCATCCAGATATTTAACCCATGAGTTGGGCAATTCCTAGTATCATTTTCATCCTTTCCCAAGATTGTGCAACATGCTCATGTTCAAGTTGCTTGAAATTCATGATCTGGGTTCTAAGGGAAATAATTTTTGCGGGAGGAAAATACATAGTGATAAAAGCATCTTTGCATTTGTTCGAAGAATCAATACTATTGCGAGGCAAAGAAGAGAACCAAATTTTTGCAGAATCACGCAAGGAAAACGGAAATAATTTCATCTTCACAACATCATTTTCCACATCTTTTTTCTTTTGCATATCGCATAATTCCACGAAGGTATTAAGATGGGAGGCGTCATCCTCATTAGGAGTATCGGAAATTGATCTTTCATAACAAGATTCAGCAAAGCAGTATTAATATCACAAGACTCCGCACTAGTGGCGGGAGGAGCAATCGGAGTGCCAATAAAATCATTGTTGTTGGTATTTGAGAAATCACACAACTTGGTGTTCTCTTGAGTCATGATGACTACGCAACAAGATTGCACTCAAAAACAGATCTGGCAAGAAAACGGCGAACGAAAAAGAGGGGAGAATAAAACGGCAAATTTTTGTGAAGTGGGGCAGAGGAAAATGAGAGGCAAATGGCAAATAATGTAAATTGCGAGGAGATGAGATTTGTGATTAGGAACCTGGTATATGTTGAAGATCCTTCCCGGCAACGGCGCCAGAAATTCCTTTTGATGTCGCTTGAAGCTACGTCAGTATTTCCCCAAAGAGGAAGGGATGATGCAGCACAACGGCGGTAGGTATTTCCCTCAGATATGAAGCCAAGGTTATCGAACCAGTAGGAGAACCAAGCAACACAACGTAAACAGCCCCTGCGCACAGATAACAAATCCTCGCAACCCGACGTGTAAAAGGGGTTGTCAATCCCTTTCGGGTAGCGGCGTCTCAAGATAGGCAAACGGACGTGAGATAAAATTATAGTAGATTGATAGATCGAACGCCAAATAAAATAAATAAAAATAAATTGCAGCAAGGTATTTTTGTATTTTTGATTTAATAGATCTGAAAATAAATGCAAAAGAAAAGTAGATCGCAAAGGCAAATATATGAGAAAGAGACCCGGGGGTCGTAGGTTTCACTAGTGGCTTCTCTCGAGAAAAATAGCAAACGATGGGTGAACAAATTACTGTTGGGCAATTGATAGAACTTCAAATACTCATGACGATATCCAGGCAATGATCATTACATAGGCATCACGTCCAAGATTAGTAGACCGACTCCTGCCTGCATCTACTACTATTACTCGACCGCTATCCAGCATGCATCTAGTGTATTAAGTTCATGGGGAAAAGGAGTAATGCAATAAGAACGATGACATGATGTAGACAAGATCTATCTATGTAGAGATAGACCCCATCGTTTTATCCTTAGTAGCAACGATAAATACGTGTTGGTTCCCCTTCTGTCACTGGGATCAAGCACCGTAAGATCGAACCCACTACAAAGCACTTCTTCCCATTGCAAGATAAATAGATCAAGTTGGCCAAACAAAACCCAAATATCGGAGAAGAAATACGAGGCTATAAGCAATCATGCATAAAAGAGATCAAAGAAACTCAAATGCTTTCATGGATATAAAAAGATAGATCTGATTATAAACTCAAAGTTCATCGATCCCAACAAACACACCGCAAAAAGAGTTACATCATATGGATCTCCAAGAGACCATTGTATTGAGAATCAAGAGAGAGAGGAAGCCATCTAGCTACTAACTACGGACCCGAAGGTCTACAAAGAACTACTCACGCATCATCGAAGAGGCACCAATGGAGGTGGTGAACCCCATCCAAGATGGTGTCTAGATTGGAACTGGTGGTTCTGGACTCTGCGACGGCTAGATCAATATTTTGTCGACTCCCCTAGGGTTCTGGGAATATTGGGGTATTTGTAGAGCAAAGAGGCGGTCCCGGGGGCACCCGAGGTGGGCACAACCCACCAGGGCGCGCGGGTTGTGCTCTCCTCGGAGCACCCCGCCCCCCCCCCTCCCCCCCGCATAGCCAGGGCCCATTATGTTCCTTCCGGTCCAAAAAAATCTTCGTAAAATTTCGTTGCGTTTGGACTCCGTTTGATATTGATTTCCTGCGATGTAAAAAACATGCAGAAAACAGCGCTTGGCACTATGTCAATAGGTTAGTACCAAAAAATGATATAAAATAACCATAAAATGATTATAAAACATCCAAGATTGATAATATAACAGCATGGAACAAGCAAAAATTAAAGATACGTTGGAGACGTATCAGGGACACATTCTCATCAATATCCACAATCTCCTTGGACAGAACTTCCTTCACCGCCGCTTCCCACTCATGCTGGCGGGCGCACTGCTCCCTCCATGTGACGTTCTCTGCCTTGTCGCTCACCCCCATCGACGACACCGAGGCATCATCCGTGCAGGCGATGGGGGACGGGAAACCTGGCGATGACATTTAGGGCGGCAGATGGGGACGGTGGCGCGGATGGAGAGTAAGAGTGGAGGACGATGACAACTCAGACGCAGGAAATGGAGGACGGCGCACAAGGAGGGCTTTGGATTTGATGTGATTGGTCAATTTGGTGGAATTTGAGATAGGTCTGGTCTATCTGGTCCAACATGGTTGATGCCCCAGACGCGTCCGGGCCTCTCCATATCTGTTTCAGATATAGGCAAGATATGAGAGGCGTCGGTCAGCCCAGACGAACAAGGCCGGCTAGGTCGTGGTTTTGTGACCGGTCCGAACACACACACGATGACGATGTCCAAAGAAGTCAATATTTTCGAAAGAACAAAGCTCGGTCAGCCAGGTTGACAACTGTAGTGCACGACAAAGTTTCATACTCAAATACGAGTTTTTTTAGGGTACCCTGGTACTTCAAGAAGACAAATGGAATACATGATATATGGCCGTTGATTTTAAGGGGTATTTTGGGTATATCACACATAATAAAAGGATCTTGGATGATTCTTTTGACTGTAAAAATCTTGGATGATTCTTTGTACGAGCAAAATCATTCGGCCGAAAAAACACGGAGAAGGGAATTATTTGATTAGATCGGCGAGATCAGAAGCGCCGCAGCTGATGCATCAACACCTCCGGCGGGCTAGCACCATGGCTGCAGTTCGTAGTCGTGTGGTTTCGCTCCTCGCGTAGCCGCCGTCGCCTCTGCGGCAGCGTCGCTGCAGTGCCCTCCACAATCGCCGGAGGACACAGCGAAAACCACGGCCACCAATCACATGTTAAACAAAAAGAAATCTCTGAATTTCCTGTACAACATCACCTTGGGACATCCATGTTCATTGATGATTACGTAGTGCTAGGATCGAATGTTAAGAAGGAGCATCACACACATAACAATTAACAACCGACCAATAATGGGAAGAACTTCAGGAAAAAAAATGCATTCATTATTATGCGATAAAGGTTCAGTAAAATGCACAAAGAAGTCTGCATTTTACAAGGAACAAATCTCAGCAAGTTTAACAGGAGTCCTCCTCTCATGGTGCCATATTCTTTTGCCGTGGCGTATGTACTTTTAGGCTACATTTTACTAAATCTTATGCTACTACTTTTGGTATTGTTTGACTATGTTTGAAACTGTGGCGTGAATTAGAATTGTCAACCGCAAGCTTCCACGATCATATTATGCTCCTACAGCTTCCGTTCCCACATCCTAAGCTTTTGTTGCCTTAGCGAACTGCCTATCAACACCACCAGTTTGCGTGAAGTCAAAAGCCACCTGCGGAATGAAACCACATTAACAAGAAGCACTTCAAACAGAAGTTAACAATAAATCACAAAGAGTGCAGTGCGATAAATCGACATCGGTTATCAGTCAGCAATTTACTACTTCTTCACCTTCCTCTGGGAAGGATCCTTCTTCTCCTTCGGTAACAGAGTTGGCAAAGTGAGGAATAGATCTGGCATACCCCGGTGATCCTTCTTGTCTTTGTCCAGTTGGTCTAGGGGAACCTCAAGGGAATCTATCTAACGATAGATATCCTTCCCCCAGTACCTGGCTGCAGCTGTGTCACCTAAGCCATCCAAGTACATGCGGACTAGTCTGCATTTCAAAGCACAGACTTATCAGCACACTGTCCGGTAAGCATACAAGGGCAATGACCATATATGCCAAAAGTACAAAGAGAACCATGTTGTCTAGAGGCTTCTTACATTTTTCTGCTGAGTGCCATCTTCCTATAGTAATCGTTCACCTGATTCAGCAGCACCGCCACATCTGGCCCCTGGTTGAGCAAAGCTCTGTCTACCTGATACCTGTCTAACTCCTGAAATAAGAATTGTTTTTGGTGAAATCAAGGATTAAAACAGATAAAAACGACAAACGTTCATGGGCACATAAGATACCTTCTGATTAACTCTTGGATGGCCGGTTAAGAAGTTGTCAAGTTCCCTTTCATAGTCTTGCAAACTGAGCCCCTTGGTGTTTAGATGCTTCACATTGGCCCACCAGCCCTATGTATACAGGAGAAAAACGTATAATTGCAAGAGCTTAAAATGAAATGGCAAGCGTGCAAAACATGCCTAAACCGAACAAAAGCAGAGAATCACCAAAACAAGGAATGCTGAATAGTAGATACCCCAACTGTTACAACATGTCCGTATATAAGACGACAATATACAGTGCTCAAAGTTTGCAAATGATAACTAACTTGGGCATTTGGGCATAAGCAAACATATACTGTGGGACGCCACGCCTCAATCTCACAGGCATCAGCACTATGACCTAGCTGAATGGTCAAAAATAAGAACATAGACACCACATTTGTGTCATGCAACGCCTCAATCTCACAAGCATCAGCACTATGACCTAGCTGAATGGTCAAAAATAAGAATATAGGCACCACATTTGTGTCATGCAACGCCTCAATCTCACGGGCACTTTGCAGAATGAACATGGAATCGTTGGAAATGTTTTCAATTTGCTAGTTCTTCCATATAAGAATTTCTGGAATTAGGTACATCTCACTGTACTTCCGAATGAACCTAATGGTTAAATTAGAGACGCTCACAAGTTGAAGTCATTTTAAGTGATAAAAGTAAGATGGACTGAAACTTGTAGTACTCCTCACCCGCCGGATATGCAAATTTCCACGAGTTCCTTCAAGTGAAGGATTCTTATCCTACGCCTGGACCCAAGAACTACCCTAAATTGGAAGGAACATTCCACTATTTTTGTAAGCCCTCCCTCGTGGACATCCAACTACTGATCATGAAGCATCAACTGAACCAAGTCATCCCCTACACCTGGTTCGTTCAAATAAAGGATTCATCTGCTACACCTGGTTCCTTCAAATAAAGAGGAGCCCCATTTTGCAATAAACTGCACAAATCGGAAGGAACATTTCCAGTTTTCCAAATGTACTCGGAAGGAAACATTCCATAGAAGAAACGTTCGGTGTATGCAGTGCCCGCAGCACAACACCAACAATTCACAGCCTCAAAACAATAGAAGATGCACTCTACGAGAAATAAGGCATCTCCCCGTGGACATTCAACTCCTGATGCTGAAGCATCGACTCCATTGGATGAAGGATTCATATCATTAAGATGAACCAAAACATAGGGTCCTGAAATAAAGTGCATCTCACTGCAATTTCGCATGAATCTAACAATTAAATCTGACAAACCATCCAACTCCATGGGCATCCAACTCTTGATAATGAAGCATCGACCCCATTAGAAGAAGGATCCCTATCCCATCTAAGCCGTCGCCCATCCAACTCGTGATCATTAAACATCAACTCCACTGGATGGAGGACTCCCAATTTCCCACCCCAAGACGAAACAAATCATCTGCAAGCCATAGCTGCTTGCCCGTTCGAGGATTTCTATCCCACCTGGCCCCAAGACGTACACAGGAGGACCCCTGTTTTCCGAAATGCAGGATAGATTGCACAATTCGGAACGAACATTTCGGGGTACAGTTCGCCTGGTTGTGGAGTGGGAGGGGGAGAAGGGAGAGAGGGGAGGGAAGGTTTATGCGTGGCGAGGAAGAAGAGGAGGGTTGTCCCGTCCGTCGCTTCTAGAACCGGAGATGTTGTGTGGGCTTTTCGAGTTGCCGCCGTCTGAAATTCCCGTGCACCGGAGTCTCCCGCCCCTCTCAACCCACGATGACGGGCTCTCGAGGCCTACGGCCCAGGCATGACTCCCGCATGGCTGCCAGCCCACGACGGGCCTGACGCTGCTGTTATACATTGAAGACAAGAAATCATGTTCTCAAAAAAAAATGACGACAAGAAATCAGCGTCATTTGTCAACACTTTTGGAATAAAATTTCAGTATAATTGCCAAAATGTGAATGTCGTCTGCCATACGCCCACAAAAAATGGTAGCTTCATATTTAAAAATACTATAAGCACCCTAAGAATAGAGAGTTCGGAGTATTCCAACTTTTTTTCCTTTGTGGGCTTCGTTCGTCAGATAATGGGAACCGTCTTTTCTTCTTTTAAATTCAGTTTGTGAGAAGTGTTGATTTGATTGTGGCTATGTTCTCGCTTGGTTCGGGTTTCGCTGGCTTCACGTTGTTTTCGTGTCGTTGTGCTAACCAGTCATTCGAGTCAATTTCATCATGGGTCGACAAAGGTCCGGTTCCCTAGGCATGTCCGCCTATGGCCACCACGCCTCGGTCTCCTGCATCCCCACCCATCATGGCTACACGCCTTCTCAAGCATGTTATGGTGCCTTCCCCTTCAATGGACGTGTTGTCAAGCCTTACTCCTGGCCTCCTTTTGATTCACAGTTGTTATCCGTCAAGAGCGTCGCCGATGATTGACGTATAGGTGGAGACATGGTGATGGAATCATAAAATTACTAACGAAGAAGTCAAGAGGAGGCGGAGAGGAACCTAGATTTGGAGGAATCGAGCTAGCACTCACCAACGGCTGAGATCGAGGCGGCGACATAGCAGGCGAAGTCGAAGAAGAATGCCCCTATGGGGTAGTGTTGTGCACGGAAGATCGATTGGCTGTGAGGGATGTATCATTAGTGTCAGCGTGCTCCACTTGTTAGCCAGAATTGTGTGTCTAACACTGTGATAGCCAAAGATATTTTCTGCACATTAGTTAGTTGCACGCGTTTGTGTCCCATATTGATGCCCAATTATTTTGCTATGTACGTACAAAAGAGGAGCTACTCCGAGATGTTTGATACGTCTCCGTCGTATCTATAATTTTTTATTGTTCCATGCCAATATTATACAACTTCCATATACTTTTGGCAACTTTTTATACTATTTTTGGAACTAACATATTGATCCAGTGCCCAGTGTCAGTCTTGTTTGTTGCATGTTTTATGTTTCGCAGAAACCCCATATCAAACGGAATCCAAACGGAATAAAAACGGACGGAGAATATTTTTTGGAATATTTGGAAAATATGGAAAGAAGAATCAACGCGAGACGGTGCCCAAGGTGGCCACGAGGCAGGGGCGTGCCTGCCCCCTTGGGCGCGCCCCTGACCCTCGTGGGCCCCTCTTAAGGCGGTTGCTGCTCTTCTTTGGCCGTAAGAAAGCTAATTTTTGGAAAAAAAATCTTGGCGAAGGTTTCAATCCAATCGGAGTTACGGATCTCCGGATATATAAGAAACGACAAAAGGGCTGAATAACAGAACGCGGAAACAGAGAGAGACAAAGAGACAGATCCAATCTCGGAGGGGCTCTCGCCCCTCCCATGCCATGGAGGCTAAGGACCAGAGGGGAAACCCTTCTCCCAACTAGGGAGGAGGTCAAGGAAGAAGAAGAAGAAGGGGGCCCCTCTCCCCCTCTCTTCCGGTGGCGCTGGAACGCTGCCGTGGCCACCATCGTCATCACCACGATCTTCACCAACACCTCCGCCATCTTCACCAACATCTCCATCACCTTCCCCCTGATAACCCACAAGTATAGGGGATCGCAACAGTTTTCGAGGGTAGAGTATTCAACCCAAATTTATTGATTCGGCACAAGGGGAGCCAAAGAATATTCTCAAGTATTAGCAGTTGAGTTGTCAATTCAACCACACCTGGATAACTTAGTATCTGCAGCAAAGTGTTTAGTAGCAAAGTAATATGGAAGTAACGGTAACGGTAGCAAAAGTAATATTTTTGGGTTTTGTAGTGATTGTAACAGTAGCAACGAAAAAGTAAATAAGCGAAGAACAATATGTGAAAAGCTCGTAGGCATTGGATCGGTGATGGAGAATTATGCCGGATGCGGTTCATCATGTAACAGTCATAACATAGGGTGACACAGAACTAGCTCCAATTCATCAATGTAATGTAGGCATGTATTCCGAATATAGTCATACGTGCTTATGGAAAAGAACTTGCATGACATCTTTTGTCCTACCCTCCCGTGGCAGCGGGGTCCTAATGGAAACTAAGGGATATTAAGGCCTCCTTTTAATAGAGTACCGGAACAAAGCATTAACACATAGTGAATACATGAACTCATCAAACTACGGTCATCACCGGGAATGGTCCCGATTATTGTCACTTCGGGGTTGCCGGATCATAACACATAGTAGGTGACTATATACTTGCAAGATAGGATCAAGAACTCACATATATTCATGAAAACATAATAGGTTCAGATCTGAAATCATGGCACTCGGGCCCTAGTGACAAGCATTAAGCATAGCAAAGTCATAGCAACATCAATCTCAGAACATAGTGGATACTAGGGATCAAACCCCAACAAAACTAACTCGATTACATGGTAGATCTCATCCAACCCATCGCCGTCCAGCAAGCCTACGATGGAATTACTCAAGCACGGCGGTGAGCGTCATGAAATTGGTGATGGAGGATGGTTGATGATGACGGCGGCGACGGATTCCCCTCTCCGGAGCGCCGAACGGACTCCAGATCAGCCCTCCCGAGAGGTTTTAGGGCTTGGCGGTGGCTCTGTATAATAAAACGCGATGAATCCTTCTCTCTGATTTTTTTCCTCCCCGAAAGTGAATATATGGAGTTGGAGTTGAGGTCGGTGGAGCGTCAGGGGGCCCACGAGGCTGGGGGCGCGCCCCCCACCCTCGTGGACAGGGTGTGGGCCCCCTGACGTGGATTTTTCTTCCAGTATTTTTAATATTTTCCAAAAAGATGTTCCGTGGAGTTTCAGGTCATTCCGAGAACTTTTGTTTCTGCACATAAATAACACCATGGAAAGTGTGCTGAAAACAGCGTCAGTCCGGGTTAGTTCCATTCAAATCATGCAAGTTAGAGTCCAAAATAAGGGCAAAAGTGTTTGGAAAAGTAGATACGACGGAGACGTATCAACTCCCCCAAGCTTAAACCTTTGCTTGTCCTCAAGCAATTCAGTTGATAAACTGAAAGTGATAAAGAAAAACTTTTACAAACTCTGTTTGCTCTTGTTGTTGTAAATATGTAAAGCCAGCATTCAAGTTTTCAGCAAAGATTATGACTAACCACATTCGCAATAACTCTTAGGTCTCATGTTTACTCATATCAATGGCATAATCAACTAGCGAACGATAATAATAAATCTCGGACGACAACACTTTCTCAAAACAACCATAATATGATATAACAGGATGGTATCTCGCTAGCCCTTTTTGAGACCGCAAAACATAAATCCAGAGCACCTTTAAAGATCAAGGACTGACTAGACATTGTAGTTCATGGTAAAAGAGATCCAGTCATAGTCATACCCAATATAAATTAATAGTAATTGATGCAAATGACAGCAGTGCTCTCCAGCTAGTGCTCTTTAATAAGAGGGTGATGACTCAACATAAAAGTAAATAGATAGGCCCTTCGCAAAGGGAAGCAGGGATTTGTAGAGGTGCCAGAGCTCGGTTTTTGAAATAGAGATAAATAATATTTTGAGCGGTATACTTTCATTGTCAACATAACAACCAAGAGATGGCGATATCTTCCATGCTACACACATTATAGGCGGTTCCCAAACAGAATGGTAAAGTTTACACTACTAGAAAAAGGGCTATAGATGGGATTGACACTAATGGCGCACCAGACAAGCGGTGCGCCATTAGTATATACTAATGGCGCACCACCTTCTGATACGCCATTAGAGTTGAAACTACTAATGGCGCACCTGGCGCAGGGTGCGCCATTAGTATCAAAAAAAATTAACTAGTGCGCCTGTCCAAACATACTAATGGCGCATCCAGACACAGTGCGCCATTACTAGTTGTAACTAGTAATGGCGCACCTGGCCCAGGGTGCGCCATTAGTATCAAAAAAATTTGTTTTAACTAGTGCGCCTGTCCAAACATACTAATGGCGCATCCAGACACAGTGCGCCATTACTAGTTGTAACTAGTAATGGCGCACCTGCCGGAAAGTGCGCCACTAATGTTGTTTTTTCTATTATATTTTTTATTCCCTTTTTTGCAAAACTACTAATGGCGCACTTTTCCACCGTGCACCATTACTAGTTTAAACTAGTAATGGCACACTGTGGAACAGTGCGCCATTAGTATGGTTTTTTTTTGCAAAACTACTAATGGCGCACCACCAGAAGGTGCGCCATTAGTAACCTGGATTACTAATGGCGCATTTAGAGTTGGTGCGCCATTAGTAAGTGGGCAGCAACAAGATATTTTGGACAGCCTCTCCTACCCACACTCACTTTCTCCCCACTTCATTCTCTCCACCTCCTCCTTGTCTCGGGTGCCTCCTCTTTTTCACCTCATTTCCACCATAGATTCATTCAATTTAAGTGGTTAAATTACCTTGTTTTGATAGGTAAGTAAGGGGGGAAGCTATATTTATGTTGTTCTCCCTACAACAATGTGCACATGCACTTTTTATGGCCTAGCTAGATCTATGTATGTTCGTGGTGTTGCATATGTTTGTGGTGTTGCATATGTGTTTGTGTTTGGAGGTGTACCGGTATTTGAAATGCGATAGTTGCCAATATTTTGCCGGAATGTTGATTCATTTCCGTTTCGGCGAGAATTTTGGCATTAAGCATTCTTTTTGGTCCTATTTTTAGGGAAAGTCATGCCAAATTTTTTCTTGGTTCTAAAATATCGTTTTGCTCTACCCCGCAGGCGACCATGGTCCGCATGATGACCGAAGGCATCGTGAATAGGTTTTTGAGGTCCGCGAAGGCCGAGATGCTTCAAAAGAACGAGACGGAGATAAGATGTCCGTGTCGAAGATGCAAGCTGAAGAGCCTTATTGCGGACCCGGAATCCGGGCAGGTGCGGGACCACCTGCTCTTGCGTGGTTTCATGGATGGCTATCGGTGGCAAGGTGATGAAGATGACTACGAAGTCGTCCATGGGGGCCGGGCAAGAAATGAGGAAGGGCAGCAAGACAACCACCGCGGCTCGGGCGGGCGAGAAGACGAAGAATCCCCAGGAGATGATCACGACGGTGATGCTGTACACAGTCATCATGTAGAAGATGCAGGACATGATGATGAGGAAGATGCCGGAGCAGACGACGGGCATGATCATGAAGATGATGATGCCGGCGGAGCAGACGACGCTGGACCATCGATGGGCTGGGTGCAGGACCCTCATATTCAAGAGCTGCTTCTCAAGCAGACGGATAACGCAAGAGCTGCCGCCCGAGAGAAAGCCAAGATGGATCAACTTGAGTTAGACGCGGTTACTCCATTGTATGAAGGATGCAGGCCCGAGGATACCCGCCTGAAAGTAACGCTCATGGCTCTGGAGATGAAGGTAAAACACAAAATGACCGACGCATGCTTCGACGAGAACATGTCATTCTGGCACGAACGTCTTCCCAAGGGGAACAAGTGCCCGACCAGTTTGGAGGAGGCGAAGAAAATCGTGTGTCCTCTGGATTTACCGCACGTGAAATACCATGTGTGCATGAACAATTGCATCATTTATCGGGACGAGCACGCGGAGTCTACCATATGTCCGGTGTGCGGCGTCACTCGATACAAGAAGAGGAAGAAAGCTCCTCGAAAAGTGGTGTGGTACTTTCCGATCACTCCTCGTCTGCAGCGGTATTTCGCGGACCCTAAGGTAGCAAAGCTCCTGCGTTGGCACGCGGATAGGGAGGAGAAGAAGCGAGAAGATGACGCAAATGATCCGGAGATAGATAAAAAAGACAAGATGCTGAGTCACCCTAAGGATGCGAGCCAGTGGCAAGCGTTGAACTTCGAAGACCTAGAATTTGGGAACGATCCAAGGAACATCGTGCTGGGCGCGAGCACCGATGGAGTCAATCCGTTTGGCAGCCAGAGAAGCACACATAGCACCTGGCCTGTGTTTGTGTGGATGTACAACCTTCCCCCCTGGTTGTGCATGAAGAGGAAGTACATTCACATGAGTATGCTAATTGAAGGACCGAAACAACCAGGGAACGACATCAATCTGTATCTGGGGCTGCTGAAAGAGGAGCTTGACACGCTGTGGAAAACGCCAGCCAATACGTGGGACGCCGCAGAGAAAGAATATTTCCCTATGAGAGCCGCGCTGCTCACGACGGTGCACGACTATCTCGGTTACGGATATGTCGCGGGGCAGGTGGTCCACGGATTTTCTGGATGCGTCAGGTGCATGGATGACACAACGTATCGCCAGCTAGATAGAGATCCCGGGTCTTCGAAAACCGTGTTCATGGGACATCGAAGGTGGCTTCGCGACGATGACCCGTGGAGAAAACGCAAGGATCTATTCGATGGTGAAACCGAACCCCGAGGACGCCCGCGTACGAGGAGCGGCGAGGAAATAGACGAGCTGTTGAAAAATTGGAAAGACTGCCCACTGCCGGGAAAGAAGCAAAAGGCGCCAGAGCCGGGAAAGAAGCGAAAGGCGCCAGAGCCGCTGCTGAAGGTATGGAAAACGAGGTCTGTTTTCTGGGACTTGCCGTACTGGAAGATCCACCGTGTGCCTCACAGCCTTGATGTCATGCATATCACGAAGAACGTGTGCGAGAGTCTGCTTGGTACCCTGCTCAACATGCCAGAGAGGACCAAAGATGGGCCGAAAGCAAGGGCAGACTTGAAATCAATGGGCATCAGGCAGGAGCTTCACGCTATATATGATGATGATGATGATGATGAGGCGAAGCAGGACACGGAAAGTCGTCGCAAAGGCAAAAAGGCCAAGAAGACCGGAAATGACTACCCTCCCGCGTGCTTCACTCTAAGTCAGGAGGAGATCGAGCAGTTTTTCACCTGCCTCGTAGGAGTAAAACTTCCTTACGGTTACGCGGGGAAGATAAGCAGATACCTAGACCTAGCGAAGCTGAAGTTCAGCGGGATGAAGTCTCACGACTGTCACGTGCTGATGACGCAGATACTTCCAGTTGCAATCCGTGGGATCATGGACGCGCACGTCCGTGAAACGCTATTTGGCCTATGCAACTTTTTCGACGTCATCTCTCGGAAGTCTGTTGGCGTGAGGCAACTCAGAAGGCTACAGGAAGAGATCGTGGTGATACTATGCGAGCTTGAGATGTACTTCCCGCCCGCATTCTTCGACGTTATGGTGCATCTGCTGGTCCATATCGTGGACGATATCATCCAACTCGGGCCGACGTTCCTGCACAGCATGATGCCGTTCGAAAGGATGAATGGTGTCATCAAAGGATACGTTCGCAACATGTCACGTCCAGAGGGAAGCATAGCCAGGGGCTTTCTGACCGAAGAGTGCATCTCCTACTGCACGAATTATCTAGGCATCGAGAACCCCGTTGGTCTGCCCGTCAACAGGCACCTCGGCAGGCTCGCTGGATGGGGTCACCGTGAGGGTCGCCGCGAAATGCATGTCGACTTCGAGGGTCGACTCGCCGACTTTGAAAGAGCAAACCTAGTCGCGCTACAACACATAGACGTGGTCGATCCTTGGGTGGTAGAGCACAAAACCTTTATTAAGAAGACGTACAATGACCGAGGCCAACAGAGGACGGACGGAGATATACTCAAAGAGCACAACTCATGTTTCACGCGTTGGTTCAAGCAGAAGCTTCTGTCGTACCCTTTACATGAGGATTCTTCCGCGGAAGAACAACTCATATTCGCCTTGTCACAGGGCGCCGAGCACAACCTGATGACCTATGAGGCGTACGATATCAACGGCTACACATTCTACACCGAGGCCAAGGACATGAAGAGCGATGGTTATCAGAACTCCGGGGTAACGATGGAATCCTACACCGGTAACGACAAGGACAGATACTACGGAAGGATCGAGGAGATCTGGGAGCTGAGCTACGCTGGAGAGAAGGTCCCGATGTTCCGTGTCAGATGGGCCAAGAGCGTCCTAAAAGAAGACCGGTATTTCACCACCATGGTTATACCCGAAGCCAAATCCAAGACCGCAGGCGCAAACGTCACCGCGAAAAATGAGCCATGGGTACTGGCTTCCCAAGTGGACCAATGCTTCTTCATTACCGACCCGTCAAAGCCCAGTCGTGTTGTCGTGAGGAGAGGCAAAAGGAAGATCATCGGAATGGATGGAGTAGCCAATGAGCAAGACTTCGACAAGTACGGCGACCCGAGAATCGAACATGACGACGATGATGAAGTAGCAGCATACACCACAAGAAGAAGCAGGACCACCCTACCTAAAGGACGTCCGTTCCACAGAAGAACTCCATTTGCGAAAAAGAAGGGCAAGAAGATTGTGAACAGATAGCTAGCTAAGATCGATTGTATTTAAATCGTAGCCTTCATTTCTCGATTGTATTTCATGGGCACTTTTTGAACTATCATGAATATTTTTAAATTTCATGGACACTCGATCTCGATCCCCCTCCATCTCGATCGCTATCCCACCTCGCCAGATCCGGTCCCCCTCGCCGCCGAGCACCCCCGGTCCACCGGCCCCCGCACCCGCGCACCCTCCCCCGCTCCACCGGCATTACTGTTTGATGATATTTTTTAAAAAAATTATTACTGTCTTATAAAAAAATATTACTGTTATGATTTAAACAAGTTTGAACATATTTAAACACAAATAAATATCAAACAGCATTTTAAATGCATAAAAAAATTGTGGAGCCTGGGAATCAAACCCAGGACCTCCTGGTGTGAGCACTGGCTGCTGACCAGTCGAGCTAGTAGAGGGAACTTGGTGTGGATCAGGTCAGGTGGAAGATAACCTGTTGGCTCGAGCAGAAATCAAAAAAAATTACTAATGGCGCACCAGGGTGAGGTGCGCCATTAGTATGGATGTACTTATGGCGCACCAGGGTGAGGTGCGCCATTAGTATGGATGTACCCGTTGGAAGATAACCTATCCCCTCTCTCTCCCTCGCCCTCGCCCTCGATCCCCTTCCCCTCTCCTCTCCCCACGCCGCTGCCCCGCCGCCTCGACGCCGCCCCGTCGTCCTCGTCTCCGCCCCGACGCCCCAACGCCGCGACGCCGCCCTCTCCTCTCCCGACGCCGCTGCCCCGACCTCCTCCTCGCCCCTCGACGTCGCCCTCGATCCCCTTCCCCGCTCCTCTCCCGACGCCGCCGCCCCGTCGTCCTCGTCCTCGCCCTCCTCCTCATCCGCGCCACCGCCGCGCCGCTCCGACCTCCTCCTTGTCCCCTCCGGCCTCCTCCGCCTCCTCAGGTACTGCCCCCACCTCTCCCTCCCCCTCTGGCCTCCTCCTTCCCCTTTGTAAATTTTAGGGTGTACGGTTTGCAAATTTTAGGGTTAGGGCAGTAAATTTTAGGGCAAATCTAGCACAGTTAGCAAAGTTAGAAATCTTTTAGGAAATTAGGGTAGTAGCAAAAACAGTAGCAATTTAAAAAAACAGTACCAAAAAAATTAGGTATAAAAACAGTAGCAAATAAAAAATATTAGCAAATATAGCTAGGGTAATTTTGTTTAGGTATAAAAAACAGTAGCAATTTTAAAAGAATAGTAGCAATTTTAAAAACAGTAGCAAAAAAATTAGGTATAAAAACAGTAGCAAATAAAAAAGAGTAGCAAATATAGCTAGGGAAATTTTGTTTAGGTATAAAAACAGTAGCAAATAAAAAAAGCAGTAGCAAATTAAAAAAACAGTAGCAAAAAATTAGGTATAAAAACAGTAGCAAATATAGCTTTATGATTATCAGATGTGTTCTCTTTATGATTCTCTATTTTTATTCTTCATATTTCGTTAATGAGTTTAGCTCTTGAGCTGAAGTTATTGAGTTTTCGTTGCTGTGGTTTAGAGATGATTCAAATTCTGGAAATTATTGGCATTGAAGTACCATTGATTGCCTCACCACTAGCAGAATTATGTATTCAGTCTATCCTATGTCAGTCCATATAGGTCTAGCTATACAAATTCTTCACTTTTATTGTTTTGGAATTAGCTTCTATGGAGTTCTCTTTGTTTCCCAACAGGGTTCGTGGTGCCATGACATTCTCATGTGTATGTTCCTAATACAACAATCTGTCTCTGAACTTCGCTTTTGGACTCCTGAGTACATTTTGTTTGGGAACTGCATACTATGTTTGATTTAAATGGAGCTCCCATGCGTAGAACACCTCTTGGAGTATCAACTTAGCTCTAGAATCAACCATATTTTTTCTGACACGTACAGCAGGGATACTCCCTGCTCCCAACATAAATTTTGTTCATGTAAGTAAAACCAGCATACTGCAAAACTCCACAGTTGCCGCAAGGTTAACAAGTGTAGGTTTGAAACAGAGGGAAGGGTGGAAAATTAGATTAGGTAAAACCTTGTGGCACTATACCTTGATCATTCTATAGCACTGGTGCAGCATCTGGCCCAAGTATTTTGAGGAGTCTATCTGTACTTTTATTAATCATTAATGTGTTGGTACATATATATTGAGAAATGAAACTTCTGTCACGGATGTTTTAGTTTTCTGCTTGTTGGAAACACGACTGCTTCTTGCAAAACCTGTTTGACAGTTCGGATGAAATTAGCCAATCTTTCAGTAGCCAATCTTGGTAAAATGTGTTTAACTTGTAGCTTCTAGCTTAAGTGAGTAGCCAATACTGTAGTGAGTAGCTTAACTTGTTTAAGTACTGCCAGTTAGTAGTACTGCTAGTGAGTAGATGAACTCCATTTAACTAGCTTAATTGAGTTTCAGTTGTGTAGTGAAGTTCTTCTATTTTGTATGATGCGGTTCACGCTTAAACTAGCCATTTATGCTCATGTTGCTTGTAGTGTTTTGTCCAAAATGTTGAATGATACTGCTTGGAGATGCATATATTGTTTCACCTCTTCACATGCCAATGTATTTTCCATGTTGTGATGGAGGCCTTTTTTGCCTTGTCCACCCGAGAGGCCCTTGAGTTTGCCGGAATGTCGATTAACTTCCGTTCCGGCAAATTCGGGTACTCCATATGTCCTATTTTCAGCAAAGGTCATGCTGAAATTTTCCGTGAATTTTAGCATGACTTTGCTAAAAATAGGACATATGGGGTACTTGTGACTAATGCATGGGCCGGGGTATCTTAGTAGTTAATTAAGTAGGATCAAGTGCCCCGGCGTACTTGTGACTAATGCATGGCTTTTAGGGTGCCTCGGTGTCGATAAAAACCGAAATGATGAAAGCTTAGGCTTTTAGGGTGCCTCGGCGTCGAAAAACCCTCAATGATAAAAGCTTAGCTTTTAGGATGCCTCGGTGTCGACAAACCCTAAATGATGAGACCATGATCTTGTTCCTTGACAATAACCAACTTTTTGACCAAACTTTGTTCCTATTTAGAGAGAAACATGGCCAACAACGATGAGGCCGGGGGTTCGGGCGTCAAGGCATTCTGGAAGCTGTCCCAGGAGATGGAGGAACAACCTCACTTGTATGAGGACGCCGCCTTCCCCACCGATCCTGAGACCACTGATGGTACCGCCGAGGATGACCCCACTGATGCCACCACTGATGGTGCCGCCGAGGATGCCACCACTGATGATGGCGGCGCACGCACAGATGGCAGCCAACCGAAGAGGCAACGGAAGGACCGGCGCCCGACCGTGCTCCGCACCCTCAAGGAGGAAGTTACTGAAGTGGACTCCGACGGGAATCCAACGGCGCCCGAACGAATAGTCAAGGGGTACTCGCTTCAGCTCGGGTGCATTCTCCGGAGCACCGTCTCGATCAACACCGAGAACCTGAGGCATCCTGACCGAGGGAATTTGCGCAACCTCCTCTTCACGAAGCTGCACGAACGATACAAGTTCCCCGCTGAATTTGAAAACACAAGCCTCAAAGGGAATAAAGTGAACAATGCTGCCCTCACGAAGATGAGCAAGGCCCTGTCTACTTGGAAAAGCAATGTGAAGAGAATGATCGAGAAAGGTGAGAGTTATGAGAAGATCAAGGAGAAAAATCCTTCGATCACCGAAGATGACTACAACGACTTCAAGATCAATTGCTCGAGCACCGCAAACTCCGAATCAAGTAAGTGGGGGAAAGAAATGCGGGAGCTGAACTTAGGGGAACACACACTCGGTCCCGGCGGTTACAGAGTGGCGGAGCCTATATGGGACAAGGAGGAGGCGGACCGTGCCGAGCAAGGCCTACCGCCCCTCTTCGATAAATACGGTGACAAGCAGACCAGGAACTTTGTCAGGGCCCGGTACAAGAAGGACCCGAAAACAAAGGAGCTTACCACGGATCCGAAGACCAGGGCGCTTGAGCTTGTTCTGGTAAGGAATACACCCCCGCGTAATTAGCTCCATATGGTTGCATTCTAATTAATGAAGCCAAATTTCTAAATGGTTCACATTCCTTCCGCAGGCGACTGAAAGCAGTAGCGCGGGGTCGACTAAGAGCAACCCTTGGGACACCACTCTAAATAGGGCGTTGAATGTAATGAAGAACAAGGATAAGCTCAGTAAGCCGACGTCAGCTGGTCGTGTGGCCGGCAAAGGCTTGTCGACAAAATGGTCGTCATACTATAACACTGGTGGGCGAAAGGAGAAAAAGACCAGCTCGGAAAGCCAGGCGCGCGAGGTTCAAGAACTCAGGGCACAGGTGGCGCGGATTCCGGAGATTGTCCAAGAGCAAGTGCAACAACAACTCGGAGCGACGATCACCGCCATTGTGCCTACCTTGATCCAGGGGATTAGTGCGTGGATTGCGGGCGGCCAACAGGGGCCGCCCCCGATTCCTAGCTTCACGGCCAGCAACTCGCAGAACGCGATGGCGGGGCCATTGGTGTCTCCGGCGGAGGCGGCATTGGTGTCTCCGACGCCGGCACGGGAGCTTAATGCACCCGGGTGTACGCCGGCCGGCACCTCTGCAGCAAGCGGCCCCTCCGTCAACTGCACGCCCGCCGTTGGCGGTGCCTCGACATTAGCCGAGCTCGACGCCATCATCACGGTAACTAATTAAGCCTCTCTCGGCCGAGGACTTCATCTCCTTGCCTTTGACTGGGCATCCCTAACGCCCTACATGTTTTCGCAGGGCGCCGCCGACGTTCCGTGCACTCTCCTGCACTTCGTGAACAACGAGTTGGTCGATGTCGCCAAGGGCAAAATCGTTCAACCGGGCAACCCCTTGTTCCACGGTACCCAGATGCCACCCAACTTGTTTAGGGTTCAACTGGTTCGGGTGCTGCCAGGCTGCGACGAGTTGTTACCTCCGATTCGACCCATCGGGGCCGACGATGATGACGTGATGACCCTCAGCGCCTGCCTGAGCTGGCCCCTGCTTTGGCCGAAGAGCCAGATTCGTTTGGGGGCGGGGGACACCACCCCAAAGACAACACCGCCAGTCGTGCCGGCGCCAAGTCGGCCCCATGGCAAGACCGCCGCAACGGTGCCGGACATCCCTATGCCACTGGATCCAAACATGCATATGGCACAGGATCAGAACGACGACGACGACGATACATTTGCCAACGTCGATCAGTACTTTGCCGATCATGGGGACGGTGGCGACTTCATGGGGCCTCCTTCTCAAGAACCCAACCCAACAAAAGACGTGTGCGATCTAGCTGGTACCGCGGAGAAGCCAAGTTGCAACAGGCGTCGTCTGCAGTTCAGCTCTCAGGAGACGCCTCCAGCTGCCGACTTCACCGAGCCTCAGATAGGCGAGGTGCGAAATATGATCAGCCCCAACACACTCAAGAAGGCGGTCTGTGAGCAGAACTCGGTCCCATTACAGGAGAAGAAGAAGGCACGCAAAAGAAAGACTAACAAGGGTGCGGGCCAGCCGGCACCGAGTACGATCCGTGCTCAGGACGGGCCACCTTCAACTGCGGATATCTCGAGGAGGGTGCATGTGGCGGGTAGGCCGATGCTACCGAGAAATATGCTCGATGCTGCAACCGGTGCTATGCGGAGTCTGCATGACAGTGTTCTTTCTTTGGAGAAGCGGCGTCTCGGAGAGAAGGATGTGGCATACCCGGTTTTCGCGGCCAAGGTGCCAGAGGGCAAGGGCTTTGTGGATAACTCCATCGGGGGTACGATCGTCCTGCGGTTTGATGACATCCACGCTATGTTGAACCTTCATCCGCTGCACTACACCTTCGTTCGGCTATTTTCGCTGAGTATGGAGATGCGGATCATTCGCGACAAGACCCCGGACATCGTGATAGTCGACCCCTTCTACATGCGTGCCAAGATCTTGGGCAGCGCTGGGGACCGGCAAGTCGCGAGTTCTTACCTCGAAGGCGTCATTCTGGCAAACCAAGATAAGGATAACTTCCTCGTGCCTTACTTTCCCGAGTAAGTCCTCCCCTCAACCGCCCCGTAACATATGAATTCTTAGATTTCGATCGTTTTTCTTTTAACATTCCGTGTTTTCTGCAGTGACACACATTGCACGCTCATCCTCCTAAGCCCCAAATATTCCATGGCCACGTATTTCGACCCGGACCGTCAGTCGAACGTAGACTACACAAATGTCAAGAAGGTTCTTGATGATGTTCTCCCCGGCTACGTCAAATCTGGAGGCACCTTCACCAGGCCTATTCGTAAGTACGGCAAGCACGTGTTCTCCCACAATACGACGTTCTGCTGCGTCAAGCAGCCGCCTGGCGGTCAGAAGGGTGCCTACTACGCCATCCATCACATGCGGGCGATCGTACGGGACCATCATCAACTTCTGCTACCGAGTAGACTCAAAGATTGGGCCGCGAGCGTGTCGGCAATCCAGGACGCGGACATCAGACAAGAATTCTTTCGCATCCAGTCGGAGTTTGCGGAAATCATCCATCAAGATGTCCTTCGTACCTCGGGGCAGTTCTACCTCAGAAATCAACCGTCCAACAGTGACATCGACACAATCCTACAAATGCAGGCTGACAACGCCCGTTGTTTCATGACTCCCACGATAGACGGCGGCTTCATCCACGCTCCGGTCCCTTGAGTCGAGTCGAAAGCAGTGATGCTGTGTCTAGTTCTGAAACATCGATTGGCTCATGTTGTAATTAAACTTTAATGAACTTGTAGTATGTCTCTTTGGTTTCGAGAGTCCTTCAACTTAGATGTAATCGATGCTATTAATGTCTTGCTTTTCTCTTCCGATCGTTCTGTTGCATACTTATATATTGCTTATGTATTGTCTGTGAATTGGTACTAACGTTTCGTTTGGCTACTGCATAGCGATGCCGTGGTATGTCGTGTACAAGGGTAAGGTTCCCGGAGTCTACGACGACTGGGAGGAGTGTCGGAGACAGGTTCACCGATTCAGCGGTAACAGTTACAAAGGGTACGCCACTAGGGCCGAGGCCGAATCTAGATACGCCCGCTATCTAGCGGGAGAGGGGAGGGAGCGTTGGAGGAACCGGATGAAGACGAGTTTCATCGTGATGATGCTCATCGTGATGACCGCAGCTCTCTTCTATGTGATGGTAGTTTAGATGATCGATATCGACTTGTAATGTGAAGACAAACTCGCGGTCTCGAGACTTGTAATATAATGTTCTATCTTTGTTCGGTCTTTTCAATTCGGAGACTAATATGATGAATTGTATTCGGAGACTAAAATGATGAATTGTATTCAGAGACTAATCTTCTATTGTATTCGATGAATCTGTTGTTGATGTGTGCTGTCTATATTTTGTACAATTATACATTTTGTAACCTGTGCAAAAAACAGAAAATTAAAAAAAAAAAAAAACCTAATATTCATACTAATGGCGCATCACATCATAGTGCGCCATTAGTATGCCAAAGGATACTAATGGCGCATCACTAAACAGTGCGCCATTAGTATGCCGAAGTTACTAATGGCGCATCCTGTTGTTGTGTGCCATTAGTATGCCAAAGCACCTGGGTATACATGGCCCCCTGGGAGGCATACTAATGGCGCACTGTTGTATATACTAATGGCGCATCTGGGGTGCGCCATTAGTATACCAGATACTAATGGCGCACCAGTGGTGCGCCATTAGTAAAATATACTAATGGCGTGCTACTAATGGCGCACCACTAATGCGCCATTAATGGCCAAATTAGGTGCGCCATTAGTAGGCCTTTTCCTAGTAGTGTTATACTCCCCCTCCACCAACAAGCATCAATCCATGGCTTGCTCGAAACAACGAGTGCCTCCAACTAGCAACAGTCCCAGGGGGAGTTTTGTTTGCAATTATTTTGATTTAGTTTGCATAAAGCATGGGACTGGGCATCCCGATGACCAGCCATTTTCTCGTGAGTGAGGAGCGGAGTCCACTCCTCTTGAGAATAACCCGCCTAGCATGGAAGATACGGACAGCCCTAGTTGATACATGAGCTATTCGAGCATACAAAACAGAATTTCATTTGAAGGTTTAGAGTTTGGCACATACAAATTTACTTGGAACGGCAAGTAGATACCGCATATAGGAAGGTATAGTGGACTCATATGGAACAACTTTGGGGTTTAAGGAGTTGGATGCACAAGCAGTATTCCCGCTTAGTACAAGTGAAGGCTAGCAAAAGACTGGGAAGCGACCAACTAGAGAGCGATAACAGTCATGAACATGCATTAAAATTAATGAACATTGAGTGCAAGCATGAGTAGGATATAATCCACCATGAACATAAATATCGTGAAGGCTATGTTGATTTGTTTCAACTACATGTGTGAACATGTGCCAAGTCGAGTCACTTAAATCATTCAAAGGAGGATACCACCCCACTATACCACATCACAACCATTTTAATAGCATGTTGGCACGCAAGGTAAACCATTATAACTCATAGCTAATCAAGCATGGCATAAGCAACTATGATCTCTAATTGTCATTGCAAACATGTTTATTCATAATAGGCTGAATCAGGAACGATGAACTAATCATATTTACAAAAACAAGAGAGGTCGAGTTCATACCAGCTTTTCTCATCTCAGTCAGTCCATCATATATCGTCATAATTGCCTTTCCCTTGCACGACCGAACGATGTGCATAATAATAAGAGTGCATGCGCATTGGACTAAGCTGGAATCTGCGAGCATTCAATAAGCAGAAGAAGACAAGGCAATATAGGCTCTTGGTTAAATCAACAATAATGCATATAAGATCCACTTCAACAGTTCAATTATGGTCTTCTCCTATCGACCCCCAAAGAAAAGAAAAGAAATAAAACTATTTACACGGGAAAGCTCCCAACAAGCAAAAGAATAACGGGAAATCTTTTTGGGTTTTCTTTTTAATTATTACTACCACAGCAAGAAAAGTAAACTAACTAAAAGCTACACTAATTTTTTTTGGTTTTTCTTAAGGTTTTTTTAAACACACAAGAAGAAAGCAAGAAAAGGAAAATAAACTAGCATGGATATTACAGTGAAAGAGTATGAGCACCGACAACTAGCAATGAGTGTGTGTGAACATAAATGTAATGTCGGTGAGAAATACGTACTCCCCCAAGCTTAGGCTTTTGGCCTAAGTTGGTTTATTGCCACGGATGGCCTGGCGGATATCCATAGTTGTAGCCGGGGTCGTACTGCGATGAAGAAGACTCTGATTGCCACTGGTTGGAAATCATCTCCGGATCCCACTGGTAATTAGACCGTCGTGGAGGTTCAAATTGTAGTTCCGGCTCCGTGGCTGGTGTAGGGTCCGGTAGGCGTGAATGGCCGCCAACGGAACGAGATACGGACCTTCAGATAAATTAAACAAGGAGGGAGCATGCAAGGTAATAGTCTCAGGGTGATGTTTATCAAAGAACAATTTGTATTTAAGGGCTCCTTCCCTATTCTTAACAATAAAGTCATGTGCTACCATACTCTTATAATCTAAATAGGCAGTGGGCAGCAATTTTTCTTCTTTTTCATAGTGCCTAATAGGTATGTTATAGTGTGCAGCAAGGCGTGAAGCATAAATACCTCCAAAGATGGGGCCCTTTGTACGGTTCAGACTTAACCGTTTGGCAACAATACCGCCCATACTAACAGTGTTATCGCAGAATAAACCATGGAACAAAATGATAATATCAGGAACACTAAGGTTTCCACAGTTTCCGCGACCAATTAAGCAACGACTAGCAAATATGGCAAAGTAGCGTAAAACAGGAAAATGTATGCTAGTGATTCTTGCATCGGAAACCTTCCCGGTTTCCCCCACAGTGATAGTGTCAATAAACCCATCCACATCTTTACGATGTGGTTCATCTAAACTACCCTCAAAAGGTATTTTGCAAATCTTGCAAAATTCATCTAGTGGCATCTTCTTGACCACATCATATAAATGAAACTCTACTGAAGGAGGTGATTCCTTAGGATAATAGTAGAAGTTTTGCACAAAAGTATTGGTGAGTAAGAGATATTGTTTGCGTTGGTCGCGGAGGAAGTCGGTGAGGCATGCATTCTCGGCCAATTCATAAAAATCATCATAAATCCCGGCTTCTCTCAAGAAATCATCGGAAGGCCATTCACACCGCCGAACCTCCGCGGTGCGAGGCAGATTATATTTGGGCCTCTGTGCTTCTTCACTTTGCTTTTCCTTCGAGCATCGGCTCGATGAGCCCCTCAAAAATCTCTTCATTATTTTCTGAAACATTCTGAAATTTTTAGTAACTTCAAATAAAAGTAAATCAAGCTCAACAAAATTGATAGCAACTACTCCTACAAGTGCCTAGAGCCTATATCAAGCATTAGAACTACTTGGAACCATATAAATTTGACATGCAAGCTCAAGAACATGGTCACCTAGGCAGCACAAATTTGCAATGAATAAAGCACTAGAACAAAAACTAATTGGACCAATGGAGGAGTCACATACCAAGGAACAATCTATTGGAAATATGCCCTAGAGGCAATAATAAAATGGTTATTATTGTATTTCCTTGTTCATGATAATTGTCTATTGTTCATGCTATAATTGTATTAACTGTAAACCGTAATAGATGTGTGAATACATAGACCACAACATGTCCCTAGTGAGCCTCTAGTTGACTAGCTCGTTGATCAATAGATGGTTATGGTTTCCTAACCATGGACATTGGATGTCATTGATAACGGGATCACATCATTCTAATGATGTGATGGACAAGACCCAATCCTAAGCATAGCACAAGATCGTGTAGTTCGTTTTGCTAGAGCTTTTATAATGTCAAGTATCGTTTCCTTAGACCATGAGATTGTGCAACTCCCGGATACCGTAGGAATGTCTTGGGTGTACCAAACGTCACAACGTAACTGGGTGGCTATAAAGGTGCACGACAGGTATATCCGAAAGTGTCTGTTGGGTTGGCATGAATCGAGACTGGGATTTGTCACTCCGTATGAAGGAGAGGTATCTCTGGGCCCACTCGGTAATGCATCATAATAATGAGCTCAATGTGACTAAGGAGTTAGTCACGGGATCATGCGTTACGGAACGAGTAAAGAGACTTGGCGGTAACGAGATTGAACGAGGTATGGGGATACCGACGATCGAATCTCGGGCAAGTAACATACCGATGGACAAAGGGAATTGAATACGGGATTGATTGAATCCCCGACATCGTGGTTCATCCGATGAGATCATCGTGGAACATGTGGGAGCCAATATGGGTATCCAAATCCCGCTATTGGTTATTGGCCGGAGAGGTATCTCGGTCATGTCTGCATGGTTCCCGAACCCGTAGGGTCTACACACTTAAGGTTCGGTGACGCTAGAGTTGTTATGGGAAATAGTATGTGGTTACCGAAGGTTGTTCGGAGTCCCGAATGAGATCCCGGACGTGACGAGGAACTTCGGAGTGGTCCGGAGGTCAAGATCAATATATTGGACGAAGGGTATTGGAGTCTGGAATTGTTCTGGGAGTACTGGGTGACGACCAGCGTGACCGAAAGGTGTTTCGGAGGCCCTGGCAAGCGTTGGGGGGCCTTATGGGCCAAGGGGAGGGGGCACACCAGCCCACTAAGGGGTTGTGCGCCCCTCCCACCCCCTCTCATGTAACCTGGAGAGGTGGGGCCGCCTCCCCTAGGGCAGCCGCCCCTCCCGGCTTGGGGGGCAAGTTTCCTAGGGGTGGGGGCGCCCAAACCCATCTAGGGTTTCCCCTGTAGCCGCCGCCCCTCCCCTAGAGAACCCTAGGGCGCCTCCTCCACCCCCCTTGCCCCTATATATACTGAGGGAGAGAGAGGGCAGCGGCACCCCTTCCCCTGGCGCAGCCCTCTCCTCCTCCAACTCCTCCTCCTCCGTAGTGCTTAGCGAAGCTCTGCCAGAGAACCACGAGCTCCATCGCCACCATGCCGTCGTGCTGCTGGAGTTCTCCCTCAACTTCTCCTCTCCCCTTGCTGGATCAAGAAGGAGGAGACGTCCCCGGGCTATACGTGTGTTAAACGCGGAGGCGCCGTCCGTTCGGCGCTAGATTGGATCTTCCGCGATTTGAATCGCCGCCAGTACGACTCCATCAACCGCGTTCTTGTAACGCTTCCGCTTAACGATCTTCAAGGGTATGAAGATGCACTCCCTCTCTCTCATTGCTAGCATCTCCTAGATTGATCTTGGTGACATGTAGGAAAATTTTGAATTATTGCTACGTTCCCCAACAGTGGCATCATGAGCTAGGTCTATGCGTAGATTCTATGCACGAGTAGAACACAAAGTAGATGTGGGCGATGATTTGTTCAATTTGCTTGCTGTTACTAGTCTTATCTTTATTCGGCGGCATTGTGGGATGAAGCGGCCTGGACCAACCTTACACGTACACTTACGTGAGACAGGTTCCACCGACTGACATGCACTTGATGCATAAGGTGGCTAGGTGGTGTCTGTCTCTCCCACTTTAGTCATATCAGATTCGATGAGGTGGGTCCTTATGAAGGGTAAATAGCAATTGGCATATCACCGTTGTGGCTTTTGCGTAGGTAAGAAATGTTCTTGCTAGAAACCCATAGCAGCCATGTAAAACATGCAACAACAATTAGAGGACGTCTAACTTGTTTTTGCAGGGTATGCTATGTGATGTGATATGGCCAAAAGGATGTGATGAATTATATATATGTGATGTATGAGATTGATCATGTTCTTGTAATAGGAATCACGACTTGCATGTCGATGAGTATGACAACCGGCAGGAGCCATAGGAGTTGTCTTAATTTATTGTATAACCTGCATGTCAATGAAAAATGCCATGTAATTACTTTAGTTTATTGCTAACTGTTAGCCATAGTAGTAGAAGTAATAGTTGGCGAGAAAACTTCATGAAGACATGATGATGGAGATCATGGTGTCATGCCGGTGACGAAGGTGATCATGACGTGCCTCGAAGATGGAGATCAAAGGCGCAAGATGATATTGGCCATATCATGTCACTTTATGATTTGCATGTGATGTTTGTCATGTTTACATCTTATTTGCTTAGAACGATGGTAGCATAAATAAGATGATCCCTCACTAAAATTTCAAGAGATGTGTTCTCCCTAACTGTGCACCGTTGCGAAGGTTCGTTGTTTCGAAGCACCACGTGATGATCGGGTGTGATAGATTCTAACGTTCGCATACAATGGGTGTAAGCCAGATTTACACATGCGAAACACTTAGGTTGACTTGACGAGCCTAGCATGTACAGACATGGCCTCGGAACACAAGAGACCGAAAGGTCGAACATGAGTCGTATAGTAGATGCGATCAACATGAAGATGTTCACCGATGATGACTAGTCCGTCTCACGTGATGATCGGACACGGCCTAGTTGACTCGGATCATGAATTACTTAGATGACTAGAGGGATGTCTATCTAAGTGGGAGTTCATTAAATAATTTGATAAGATGAACTTAATTATCATGAACATAGTCAAAAGGTCTTTGCAAAGTATGTCGTAGCTTACGCTTTAGTTCTACTGTTTAAGATATGTTCCTAGAGAAAATTTAGTTGAAAGTTGTCAGTAGCAATTATGCGGACTAGGTCCATATACTAAGGATTGTCCTCAATGCTGCACAGAAGGATTATGTCCTTAATGCACCGCTCGGTGTGCTGAACCTCGAGCGTCATCTGTGGATGTTGCGAACATCAGACATACACGTTTTGATGACTACATGATAGTTCAATGTGTAATGCTAAGCGGTTTAGAATTGAGGTGCCAAAGACGTTTTTGAAACATCACAGAACATATGAGATGTTCCAAGGACTGAAATTGGGATTTCAGGTTCGTGCCCACGTCAAGAGGTATGAAACCTCCGACAAGTTTCTTAAGCCTGCAAACTAAGGGAGAAAAGCTCAATCGTTGAGCATGTGCTCAGATTGTCTGAGTACTACAATCGCTTGAATCGAGTGGGAGTTAATCTTCCAGATGAGATAGTGATGGTTCTCCAAACTCACTGCCACCAAGCTACTAGAGCTTCATGAGGAACTATAACATATCAGGGATAGATATGATGATCCTCGAGCTATTCGCGATGTTTGACACCGCGAAAGTAGAAATCAAGTAGGAGCATCAATTGTTGATGGTTAGTAAAACCACTAGTTTCAAGAAGGGCAAGGGCAAGAAGGGATACTTCATCAAACGCAAATCAGTTGTTGCTCTAGTGAAGAAACCCAAGGTAGAACCCAAACCCGAGACTAAGTGCTTCTGTAATGAGGGGAACGGACACTGAAGCAGAACTACCCTAGATACTTGGTAGATGGGAAGGCTGGTATATTGGATATACATTATATTAATGTGTACTTTACTAGTACTCCTAGTAGCACCAGGGTATTAGATACCGGTTCGGTTGCTAATTGTTGGTAACTCGAAATAAAAGCTACGAAATAAATGGAGACTAGCTAAAGGTGAGATGACGATGTGTGTTGGAAATATTTCTGAGGTTGATGTGATCAAACATCGCATGCTCTCTCTACCAGGGGGATTGGTGTTAAACCTAAATAATTGTTATTTGGTGTTTGCGTTGAGCATAGACATGATTGGATTATGTTTATCGCAATACGGTTATTCATTTAAGGAGAATAATGGTTACTCTGTTTATTTGAATAATACCTTCAATGGTCTTGCACCTAAAATGAATGGTTTATTGAATCTTGATCGTAGTGATACACATGTTCATGCCAAAAGATATAAGATAGTAATGATAGTACCACATACTTGTGGCACTGCCATTTGAGTCATATTGGTATAAAACGCATGAAGAAGCTCCATGTTGATGGATCTTCGGACTCACTCGTTTTTGAAAAGATTGAGACATGCGAACCATGTCTATTGGTGTATGCGCATGAAGAAACTCCATGCAAATGGATCATTTGGACTCACTTCATTTTGAATCACTTGAGACATGCAAATCATACCACATGGGCAAGATGACTGAAAGGCCTCATTTTCAGTGAGATGGAACAAAAGAGCAACTTGTTGGAAGTAATACATTTGATGTGTGAAATCCAATGAGTGTTGAGGCATGCAGTGGATATCGTTATGCTCTTACTTCACAGATGATTTGAGTAGATGCTGAGAATATTTACTTGATGAAACACAAGTCTGAATTATTGAAAGGTTCAAGTAACTTCAGAGTGAAGTTGAAGATCGTCGTCACAAGAGGATAAAATGTCTATGATATGATCATAGAGATGAATATCTGAGTTATGACTTTGGTATACAATTAAAACATTGTGGAAATTGTTTCACAACTGATACCGCCTGGAACACCATAGTGTGATGGTGTGTACGAAAATCATAGATGCACCCTATTGGATGTGGGGGCATACCATGATGTCCCCTGTCAAATTACCACTATCGTTTATAGGTTAGGCATTAGAGACAACCGCATTCACTTTAAATAGGGCACCACATAATTCCGTTGAGATGACACCGTATGAAATATGGTTTATAGAAACCTAAGCTGTTGTTTCTTAAAAGTTTGGGGCTGCGACGCTTATGTGGAAAAGCTTCAGGCTGATAAGCTCGAACCCAAAGTGGATAAATGCATCTTCATAGGACACCCAAAACAGTTGGGTATACCTCCTGTCTCAAATCCGGAAGCAAAAGTGATTGTTTCTAGAAATGGGTCCTTTCTCGAGGAAAAGTTTCTCTCAAAAGAATTGAGTGGGAGGATGGTGGAGACTTGATGAGGTTATTGAACCGTCACTTCAACTAGTATGTAGCAGGGCACAGGAAGTTGTTCCTGTGACGCCTACACCAATTGAAGTGGAAGCCTATGATAGTGATCATGAAACTTCAGATCAAGTCACTACCAAACCTCGTAGGTCGACAAGGATGCGTACTACTTCAGAGTGGTACGTAATCCTGTCTTGGAAGTCATGTTGCTAGACAACAATGAACCTACGAGCTATGGAGAAGCGATGGTGGGCCCGGATTCCGACAAATGGCTCGAGGCCATAAAATCCGAGAGAGGATCCATGTATGAAAACAAAGTGTAGACTTTGGAAGAACTACTTGATGGTCGTAAGGCTGTTGGGTACAGATGGATTTTAAAAGGAAGATGGACAATGATGGTAAGTGTCACCATTAAGAAAGCTCGACTTGTCACCAAGATGTTTTCTAACAAGTTCAAGGAGTTGACTACGATGAGACTTTCTCACTCGTAGCGATGCTAAGAGTCTGTTGAAATTATATTAGCAGTTACTGCATTATTTATGAAATCTTGCAGATAGGATGTCAAAACATTGTTTCCTCGACGATTTTCTTCAGGAAAGGTTGTATGTGATACAACCAGAAGGTTTTGTCAATCCTGAAAGATGCTAACAAGTATGCAAAGCTCCAGCAATCCTTCTAAGGACTGGAGTAAGCATCTCGGAGTTGGAATGTACGCTTTGATGAGATGATCAAAGATTTTGGGTTTATACAAAGTTTATGAGAAACTTGTATTTCCAAAGAAGTGATTGGGAGCACTATAGAATTTCTGATGAGTATATGTTGTTAACATATTGTTGATCAGAAATGATGTAGAATTTCTGGAAAGCATACAGGGTTATTTGAAAAGTGTTTTTCAATGGAAAACCTGGATTAAGCTACTTGAGCATTGAGCATTAAGATCTATAAGGATAGATCAAAAAACCACTTAATAGTACTTTCAAATGAATACATACCGTGACAAGATTTTGAAGGAGTTCAAAATAGATCAGCAAAGAAGGAGTTCTTGGTTGTGTTACAAGGTGTGAGTATTGAGCAAGACTCAAGACCTGACCATGGCAGAAGAGAGAGAAAGGACGAAGGTCGTCCCCTATGCTTTAGACGTAGGCTCTACAGTATGCTATGCTGTGTACCGCACCTGAAGTGTGCCTTGCCATGAGTTAGTCAAGGGGTACAAGAGTGATCCAGGAATGGATCACATGATAGTGGTCGAACTTATCCTTAGTAACTAGTGGACTAAGGAATTTTCTCGATTATGGAGGTGGTAAAAGAGTTCGTCGTAAAGGGTTACGTCGATGCAAACTTTGACACTAATCTGGATGACTCTGAGTAGTAAACTGGATTCGTATACTAGAGCAGTTATTTGGAATAGCTCCAAGTAGCGCGTGGTAGCTGCATCTACAAGATGACATAGAGATTTGTAAAGCACACACGGATCTGAAAGGTTTAGACCCGTTGACTAATAACCTTTCTCACAAGCGAGATATGAACAAACCCCATGGGTGTTGGATTCATTACAATCACATGGTGATGTGAACTAGATTATTGACTCTAGTGCAAGTGGGAGCACTACAAAAAAAAGACACATCCGTGACATTTTGGGCCGAACGGAATTTTTTTCTGTCATACATAGGACACTTCTATGACGATAATTGTGACAAAACCTGGTATCATCATAGATGTGGTGGGCTCCTACTTCTACGACAAAAAATCATGACAGACAATGGGCTTTTCGTCCTGGGCGGGCAGGAGATGCAGCTGCATGACATTCTTTGGGCCGTCCATGACGGAAAAAACCGTGGTAGAAGCAAGGGGGAGGAAAATTTCGGGGAGTTCCCGGTTACGGTGGGAGGTCGGGGCTGAGCGATGCGCGTTTCTCTCGTACACGTACGCACGTGTGTGCGAGGCGTTGGCTCTAACTGAACCCGAGCGAGGCATTGGGCTCTAACTGAACCCGAGCGATTGCACTGCAGGCTACGCGTTACTGAACCCGAGCGATCGATTGATCGATGGCTGTTAACTGAACCCGATCGAGCGATTCCTTCGCTACTGCTGCTAACTGAAGCCGATCGATTGGATGAACAGTGAGCGTTGCGGGGGGGGTTGGATGAACAGTGAGCGGTGGCGTTGCCTCTGGATGAACAGGACCCCGTGGTGTGGTGGAGGGCTGGATGAACAGTAGACGGTGGAGGGGTGCCTGTGGAGGGGTGGTTGAACAGGACCCCGTGGTGTGGAGGGCTGGATGAACAGTAGACGGTGGAGGGGTGCCCGTGGAGGGGTGGTTGAACAGTAGCCGGTGGAGTAGCGAGCGGTGGAGGCTGGATGAATAGGAGCCCGTGGAGGCTGGAGGAGGTCGACGGTAGCCCGTGGAGGCTGGAGGAGGTCGACGGTGGAGATGAACAGTATCCCGTAGAGTCCCGTTTTGCGGTACGCCACACCCCTCCTGTCGTGGAGTTGTCACGGCAGATGTCCTTAGTGTGAGGACTTAGTCGCGAGGCCAACGCATCTATGTGGTAGCTTGAGAGGGGTTGAGCGGAATCGAGAGATGCAACATAAGACAAGGATTTAGACAGCTTTGGGCCCCGGGAAACATAATCCGGTAACAACCCTACATGCTGTTTGAGGCTAGGTCTCATTATGATCACGGGAGAGTCGCCGGGAACCGGCTCTCGGTGTCTAACCCTAGAGATTGTTTCTTCCCTTCTCCCTCTTGGGGTGCCCCGCCCCTCCTTATATAAGCTGAAGGGGCAGGTTACATGTACAGTCCAACTCGGACTTAAGATTTAACCTTATTTTGACGTCTCACCATGGGCTTCTTAACGTCTTGGGCTTCTTACAATCTAGATTACGATCTGACTTACCATATGGCTTACCATCTGGCTTACCGTCTGGCTTACGATCTGGCTTACCACCTGGCTTACCGTCTGGCTTAACATGTGCCGGGTTACATGACTGTGTCTGCCGGGTTACATGACTGTGTCTGCCGGGTTACATGACTATGTCTGTCGGGTTACATGACTATGTCTGCCGGGTTACAATGCTCAACTGTTCCCGCGAGCTTAACCTACTTAACTATTCCTGCCGGCTTATAGTCTGCCGGGTCATCAATGAAACATCCAATCCCAGCCGGGTTATATCTCCAGCCGGGTCATACTGCGGGGTATATCCCCGACATTAGCCCCCAGTTTAATTTGGATTTATCCATGTTAAACTGATCCTGTAAACAACACAAGAACAATTTTGACAGATTATGCTCCGGGTTAAAAAAACTCTTGTAAGCCAGCACCTGGTCATCCTTAATTCCTTGGTATTCCCTTCTTCTAGAAAATCCGGGTCAAATAAGCCAACTTCATAATCAATTTGCTGACGTTGGTTTCTCACAGAGAAAGACTGAAGAATAACTCATTTGACTCAGCTCCCAATGTTTAAAATATAGGTCTTGAAATACTCATGTTACCTTCAACCGGCTTAAAGATGAAAAAACTTGCCGGGTTATAAATAGATGATGCCGAGTCATAATTGTTGCCGACGCTGGGTCAAATGAGAATTTTGAAGATTTCTCTCCCTCATATCCATATTACCTGTAGCCCCCAAGTCTTGAGCAGAACAAAGTGATGACTTAAGATTTGCCTCAATATAAATATTACCACTTTGAAGAAATCAATGTTGCTCATCTCAATCACTAGTCAAACCTGAGTATTCCATGTAGACTTGAGCAGCAACGTGTAGCCCCCAAGGGCCGGCTTAGTAAGATAATACTGAGCTGGGACTTTGATAATAACATCATATAATATAATCTCCACCATGGGGCGTGAACCCACGTCCACAAGGTTAATAGCTTTGTACTCTATGAACTAAATAGTGGACCGTTCAATATAAAGGATTAATGCTTGTGTACCTTGAATTGTTGACAGGAACAATTGGTAGCCCCCCGAGGGCCGGCTCATTATGATGTGATGAATCGGGTCTTCAATAAGATGAGAAAAAAATGACTTTGCATTAGCCCCCAAGTGTCATGGTGCATGCTTGCAGCGATATGAGACTTGCATGTAATCTCAATTTGAATAATGTAGCCCCCAAGTGCCGGGTCATAAGCCTGCAGCGACTCGAGACTATTCCCTCCATTGTGAAAATAAATCATGTCCATTAATAAAATAATAATCATTGCGCTAAAGCGACTTTGAAGACCTCCATCAGAATATTGGCTATTGATAACCATAATAGAAATTCAGCCATGTTGGCTATTAAAGATTTGAATAATAGTATAGTCTGGTTTGGAAAACCGGTTCCTGTGATATTGAATCATACTGCCGGTTTAAGATACCTGTGCAGTAAGGGTGATAACCCAATTTTTAGAAGCCAAAAACTTCCAAATGTTTATGATTGTCATGTATGGCGACTTATCATCCAAAGTCAATCCGGGTTAATCAAAACCACATATATGCTTCAAATATGAACAAAAAAGGTCCCAAGATAAAGACAAAGACACTTTTCAAAAAACATAAGCCAAAAAGAAAAATCAAGGCTTCTGATTCGAATACGATCAGAAAACCATCCCAAAGGGGTTAAGCTAAGATTCGAATACGATCATATAGCCCCCAGTGGCTTTGGCGTTGCCGATCAAGAGGGTACCGACAACTATGTTCTCTTTGGTTCGAATACGACCTATGTTTGAACAGGAAGCCCCCAAATGACCTTGAGAGTTGTTTAACGACGCTGATTCGAATACGATCCACGTCGGTTCCCAAAGGGGCTTGAACTATGATTCGAATACGATCAAGAAACCCCTCAGTGAGCTCGGCAGTGTGCCGATCAAAAGGGTATCGACAGCTATGTTCTCTTTGGTTCGAATACAACCTATGTTTGAACAGGAAGCCCCCTAGTGATCATGAGAATATTTAACGACTCTGATTCGAATACGATCAGGGTGACACCAAAAGGATTGAGCTAAATTCGAATACGATCAGCTCCCAATGGTCATTAAAGCAGGGTATCTATATTTGAGTTGTGCTTTGTAACAGACTCTGTTTGGTCCCTTTAATTTTTCCTGAGAACTTCGAACTTTGCGAGAGACAACTTCTTTTTGTACCGGAATTTTTTAAACCGGATATTAAGAGCTTCAAAGCTTTGTAAGATATAAATTTACCTTGAGCCGGATGTTTGAACCGGATTTGAGAGCTTCAAAACTTTTACGGGAGAAAGATATCTCTTGAACCGGATTTTAAACCGGAATCTTTATTTTGAACCGGCAATTTTCTGACGGCCTTTAAATTTTCATCAATATGGTAGTAGCCTCCGGAACCGGGTTATCATTCCCTCCCATGACTCAGAATTCCCGAGTCATGCCATTGTAGCCCCCGAGTCTTAAGACGACTCAAGGAGTTGGCTTAAGATTTTCCGTAGTTGACCGTGATATATTTCTGAGCTGTGCTCGCCGGGTGCCTATGTTTGAGTTGTGCTGTGCAACAAACTCTCTTTGGCCCCTTGAACCGGAATCCTTCACTTTAAGCCAGAAATTTTCTGACGGCCTGATATGTTAGGCCCAAAATTATCCACCGCGGAGTTGATGATCACCCCGGTAAAGGCAGGCGAGTCGGCGGTAGGCGCTGACGATGAATCAGTCGCGTATGTTGATGTAGCAGGGGCGGCGACTTGCTCACGTATCCGTCCAGCAGTACGGCACGGACAACTACTAGTGCAAAAGCAATATTGGCTTACGCCCCTTTGCCACACCTTTGTAATAAATAATGGTCCTGCGAAATAAAAATACCATAGACCAGAATAATTGTCTTTTAAATAATGTAATATATACTGATAATATTTATAGAAAGGATATCACCTGGTGTTTGTGAACCACAGATGATCTGGACGTAGACACCTATAGATAACCTTTCTGTGCTCTCAGTGAATTCTGTTTGATCCTTATGTATGCATCCAAAGGATTTTCAACAATACCTGAATACTTTGACTTTTCGTCCAACAAGCCCCCCCTTTTTTTTAATCAAGAGGCCTGATGCATATCTCTGTATCCACCGGGCCAAACTTCTCCTCATTTTTTCATTAATCTGTAAGGGAGCGTACGGGCGCAACCCGTGCGATAGGACGACCGGAGCGGGGACACAGCGAGGCGGCAAGCCAACAGGGGCGATGCAAGAACCAGCCCTGGCGCGTTGCGGGAACAGCGTAGCGGCACGAGGAGGAGCGAGGCGGGAGGCGGCTCGCGGAGGCCGGCCGGAGTGGAGGCGCAAACCAGCGATGGCGGGGATGCGGCGGTTTATCCGGGGCGGGTCCGGCGGGTTGAATCCGCAGCGGCAGTTTACAGCCGGCTGGTGTCGCAGTCCGGGTCCGGCATGGGCGGTCCGAGGCAGCAGCTGAAGCAGCCAGGCCGGCCACCCGAGGTGAAGTTTTAACCCGGAGCTGTGGGGTGGACCGGCGACGGGTCACGGCCTCGGCGGCTCTTCCCCGGGCGACGGCGACGACAGCTCATGGCGCAGGCGACGACGGTTCTTCCCCGGGCGACGGTGATGGCGGCTCATGGCGCAGGCGACGGCGGCTCTTCCCCGGGCGACGGCGACGGCGGCTCAAGGCGCAGGCGACGGCGGCTCCTAGCACAGGCGACGACTATGGCGGCTCATGGCACAGGAGATGGCGACGGCGGCTCGCGGAGGCCGGCCGGAGTGGTTGAATCCGCGGCGGCGGTTTACAGCCAGCTGGTGAGGAGGCCTGTCCTGGGTCGGGTCACGACGGGGACTTGGCGCGCCGGATACGGCGGCTTGAGGCGTGCCCCCCCCCAACGGGCTACGGCCACGCAGCTGCAGCACGGCCGATGAGTCGAGGGAGGCACGGCGACTTGAGGCCGGGGCGTACAAGGCGGCAGGCGAGGCGGGGCCACACCCGCGGCGGGTTGCAATGGAAGCAGAGGCGGCCTGCGGTTGCAGAAGAAGCCCGCAGCGACGCAACTCCAGGGGAGAAGGCGAGGCCGCCCGGCGACTTAGCAGGGCCAGGGCAGACGGCAGCCTGCCCATGCGGCACCTGAATTGGATAGTGGCTTGATGAGGCAGCTCCGCGCACCAGAACCGGCCGGAGGGTGACTCTGTCTGGGTACTCAAACATCGGCGAAGGTGGTGGCTTATCGAAGCAGTAGGACCTGGCCCGAGCGGCGGCTTGGTGATTGCCATGATTCGGACGGCAAAGGCGGCTCGAGGCAGACACTCAGCAGCGGAAGAAGACCGCCGCGGCAGTTTGTAAACGACGCCTCAAAGATGGCTTGCTCCATGGAGACGAACGGCTCTGGTGCGGGCGATTCGTGAGCCGGCGGCAACTCGGACGACGGCGGCTCTGCCCCGGGCGACGGCGGCGGTTCGTCCGTGACAACGGAGGGGCCGAGGCAGCTCGCAGCGACTGTGGTCCGATGCGTAGCTGGCACGCAGTGCGGGGAAGACGACCGGGCGGAGCAGAAACGGAAGCACCCGCGGCAGAGGGGTGAGGCAAGCCCGAGTCAACGCACAACAGGAGGCCGGGTCGGCGGTGGAACCCCGACCAGGGCTGGTTCGGAAGGCACCGGTGCGCAGGAGGAGACGGAGTCAGCTCGCGGGGCACGCGTACTCTGAGGACGGCGGGAGAGGCTCGGCGACTCGGGAGCGGGCCACTCGGAGATGGCAGTGGTTCTGCCGGTTTACAGCGCGGTGGCTGAGAAGAGCCCCCAAGCTCGAGGCGACCGGGTTGACGAAGTGGGCCACAGCAGCAAAAGCAAGTCGACGGGGCGGCAAGCCGGATCAAGCACGGCTGTATCCTTTCAGCGGCGGCTCAGGTGGATTTTGTTCCGGGTCGTAGTTTGCCTTTGGTCATTTGAACAACTAGACCTCGGCTATTTACGGCAGCCTGGGCGACTTCGAGGTTGTCGAAAGGCGAATCCGGGTTGGCAAAGGCGAATCCGGGTCATGGCCTTCTTCGAGCCATCTGTCTTAGAAAATCCCCAATAAGCACTTGACGTTGGTTGCGTTGGTAACCCTTCCGTTGATCTCGGCGACTTGCAGCCACAAAACCAATCACAACCATAACTTTTCCTTGGACCTTTAACCCTCATAAGTCATACACGTGAAGGCAGCGGTTTGATCGGACACATCCTCTTTAGGAAGATCCTTTGACCTTGGCGACTCATCATCCACCAAATAAACCATAGGATGGCAGTGTAACTCTAACTCCTCTTAATCTCAACTTTCTCTAACCCATCGCTAAAAACTCCTCTGATCTTTGAACCGGTTATTTTTCATCTGAAAAAATCGCAAGCTTCTCGATCCCTGGAAAAGATCCCTTCAAGAACTCATCACCACCGTGCGCGAGCCCCACGGTGGGCGCCAACTGTCGTGGAGTTGTCACGGCGGATGTCCTTAGTGTGAGGACTTAGTCGCGAGGCCAACGCATCTATGTGGTAGCTTGAGAGGGGTTGAGCGGAATCGAGAGACGCAACATAAGACAAGTATTTAGACAGCTTCGGGCCCCGGGAAACATCATCCGGTAACAACCCTACATGCTGTTTGAGGCTAGGTCTCATTATGATCACGGGAGAGTCGCCGGGAACCGGCTCTCGGTGTCTAACCCTAGAGATTGTTTCTTCCCTTCTCCCTCTTGGGGTGCCCCGCCCCTCCTTATATAAGCTGAAGGGGCGTGTTACATCGGTTACATGTAGAGTCCAACTCGGACTTAAGATTTAACCTTATTTTGACGTCTCACCATGGGCTTCTTAACGTCTTGGGCTTCTTACAATCTAGCTTACGATCTGACTTACCATCTAGCTTACCATCTGGCTTACGATCTGGCTTACCACCTGGCTTACCGTCTGGCTTACCACCTGGCTTACCGTCTGGCTTAACATGTGCTGGGTTACATGACTGTGTCTGCCGGGTTACATGACTATGTCTGCCGGGTTACATGACTATGTCTGCCGGGTTACAATGCTCAACTGTTCCCGCGAGCTTAACCTACTTAACTATTCCTGCCGGCTTATAGTCTGCCGGGTCATCAATGAAACATCCAATCCCAGCCGGGTTATATCTCCAGCCGGGTCATACTGCGGGGTATATCCCCGACATTAGCCCCCAGTTTAATTTGGATTTATCCATGTTAAACTGATCCTGTAAACAACACAAGAACAATTTTGACAGATTATGCTCCGGGTTAAAAAAACTCTTGTAAGCCGGCACCTGATCATCCTTAATTCCTTGGTATTCCCTTCTTCTAGAAAATCCGGGTCAAATAAGCCAACTTCATAATCAATTTGCTGACGTTGGTTTCTCACAGAGAAAGACTGGAGAATAACTCATTTGACTCAGCTCCCAATGTTTAAAAATATAGGCTGGATATCTGGCCTGGGCTAGACGGGCCACAACCCGGCCAGTTAATACCTGCAGCGATGTTTTCGTTGTTGTTCAGAGGAGAAAAATTAATATCTGGGCTAAACATCGAAAAACTCTGCAGTGCTCACACCTCAAAAACACAAATACTGCTCGAGCTGCTTGGGCCCAGCTGTCGGCCGCTTCTTGTGCAATTCTCTCGTTTATTGACTACTATATAGGTTGACAATGGTGTGGGACCGTGATGTCAGGAAACCAGGAGGAAGCAAAATAAATTATAGTTATATATATATATATAATAAGGAGGCACTTGCGTACGTGAGGCTATGGACCTGGTGGGTCCCCATTGTCATCCTCTCCATGTAAAGTCATCTCCTCGCCCGCGCGCGCTTTCCGCCCGAAACAGTCAGCGCCACCCGCCCCGCTTCCTGGTGCAGGCGATTGCTCCGCCTTCAAACGACACAAGTGTCGTCTGTCCGTCCATCTGCTACCCACATTAATGATACGCGGTTGCCGAGGCGGCTACTCCGGCGCCACACGTCCGTCCCTCCGCCCGCCCACCATTGCTATATAAACTGCTGCGCCGGCCATAGCCGCAGTCATCCGCATCCGTTCCTTTTCTCATGTCCACACCACTACTGCCCACCATGGCTTCCTCGCGCTCCAGCGCTCTTCGGGACGGGCGGACGACGGACCACAAGGAGATGGCAACCATTGCTGCCGACCGGCTGGCTGGCCGGCAGGCAGCCGGAGGACGACGACGTCCCAATGGAGAACATGGTAGTCGACGATCCGGCGCAACCCCCTCCTTCGCGCCATCCTCGCCGGTGCATTGCACCATGACCATTGGCGAGGCCCGTGCCCAATATATGGACAGGGTGAGGCAGATGCGTGAGGAGCAGTTCCGGGAGGCGTAGGCCGACGCCACCTACAACCACCATCTCCTCCAGGAGCACCTGCAGGCGGAGGAGCAGATCACGCGGAGCGGGCGGAGCAGGAGGCGCTGCTCGACTCATACCGCTTCGCCCGCAAGGGCCGCCTCGGAGCGCTGGCGGTACCGCATGCGGGTGGCGGAGGTTGCGGCCGCCTACAAAGAGGCTAGCAAAGAGGGCGATGAAGCGGGCGAGGCGCTGTTTGGCGAGACTGAGGACGAGGCAGAGGACAATGCCGGCTCCAACTAGTCCCCGCTCCGCTAGCGTCGATGAGGCCCTGCTCCGCCGAGGCCTCGCGGCGCCAACAATGAGGCAGAGGACACCGCCGGCTCCGCCGAGGCCCTGCCCCGCCAACAACGAGGTAGAGGACATCGCCGGCTCAGCCGAGGCCCCACCCTGCCGGCAACGTGGGGGAGGATTTCCACCGCTCCGCTGAGGCGCCACCCGCCGGCAACGAGACAGAGGACATCGCCGGCTCCGCCGAGGCTCCGCCCCGCTGCCAACGAGGTCGCGCCACACAGAAAACGAGGAAGAGTAGAACACGGTAGGTCGCCGCTGCTCGGCTCCAAGTAAGGCCACCGCTGCTACCCTCCGGTAGAAGCCAAGCTAGGCGAGTTGACCATTGACGGCCGGTTAGCTTCTTGGCAGCGACGTGGAGTCAGAGAGCTGCGCTGGAGAAGAGCGCTGCTTCTACTTAACTGCTGGTGCAGTTGGCTGATTGACACGAGGGCCCAACAGGCCACATGTCAGTTACGCAACTGCACCTGCAGTTAAGTTACTGAAGCTTCTGTTCGGCTCAGCGGGACACAGGTGGGTAGCTTCGGTTAACTAATTATACCTCCAGCGCACCCCTTTTTAGTTGAAGAATGTATGAAATGTAATGAAATCCGGCATGTTTATATGAAATCCGACCGTGTATGAATGAATTTATTTCGATTAGTTCGAATTCCTGTATCACTGGCATTGGATGAACATGCAAAACAATACGTACTAGCATTATTCCCAGGGTGATCACCTCGTTTGCAGCAGTTTCACATGTACTCCCTCCGGTCCTTTCTAGTCTGCATACAAGTTTTGTCTGCATTCAAAGTATCTCTACTTTGACCAATCTTATACAAAAAAGTATGCACTTTCACAATGTGCGAAGTAAAAAGGAACAGAAGGAGTACAAAGAGTTTGAGCAGCTTTTTAGCGTTTCTGTACATTGCAATCAAACACACAGGCCTGGCAATTCATAGAGAACATTCAAAACAATCGATGATTATGCATCTCAGCGACTCACATGTCAGAGGCAATATTTACTTCACAACTAAAGAATAAAGAAAAAATTGATCGACGTTGCTGACAGCAAAGGGCGTCCCATTCGAAAATATCAAACGCATGTCTTGCTAAAATCAATGAGAAAAATTTCACAAGGTTGTCCCATTCCAAAATATCAAATGCCTATGATTGTGGAATGGGCAGGGTTTGCCATCAGTTCGGACATTGACATGGCACCTCGTGCTAAATAAACCAGCTGTTCTTTTTGTGCAGTTCCACCAAAATCAACCAAATTCGCGCGTAGCTTGTACGATTTCGCCCTTATATGTTGCAACGCCTTGAACTTATCGGCACCTCCTTTCTTGTGGTGGACATGAATGATTTGATGTATTCATGAACATTTTGTGCAATTCCCATTGAAATCAAGCTGAGCACCCCTGTTTGCACAAATACAAAAAAGTGATTAGTATAAAGCAAATTGTACTATGAATTGACAGTTTCAACAGGCACATACATGGTCCATGTAGAGCGCACTTTTAGAAAAATGGAACTCACCAGAAAGAATCCTAGAACAACATTGTACTCACGCATCACAGCAAAAAAATAGAGATTTTTCAGTCCTTCTGAGCTGAAGTTAGTTCGTTCTTGTGGGGAGTAATGTAACTATCCTTCAACTGCTCCTTCTGATGAGAAGATAGACAGGGCTTCTTCATCCTGGCATAATCAGAACTAGTCACTTCACGTACTCCATATTCTTCTTCAGAGGAAGATGATCCTGTTGTGCAAAGACAAGAGGACTACTAAATGCTAGCATCCCTGTTTGCTCGAAAAAAAGGAAAGGAAATATTTAAAACAGCACAGATGAAGCACTTCTCAAGGACAATACCACTTTTTCATGACAGTATCTAAACAGTAGCACAACACCAATAGAGATGACAAAGCTCAATCATATGGATGAAATCAGTGGGCGAGTACCAACCTTTGTCAGGAGGCTTATTGTGTAGAGCATACAGATGAAGCACTTCTCCGGAACCATCTGTTGCTATCTATGGTGGTGGCCATGCTTACTATATACTCCTCGATTAGTTTAATGTTTCCAACATCTTCTTGTGCAGTTCCACTAAAATATATGGTATCTTCAAAGAAGATCCCTGTTTGCACAAGTAGAGATAATTACATATTACATTAAGAGTGGCATCAAATCAGTGGCAAAACAATTGCTCGTTCCAGCCATAGCAATAAATTAAGATGCAAAACTATATCATTACTTGTGTCACCACAGTTCCAATGCTTCATTACAGCACTGGGAGTTGATTTTTGTTTTTCTTCCGCTTGTTCTTCCCCTTAATCACTTGGTTCAATAACAGACAAGCTTCGCCTTCAATGTAAGATTTGGCATGTCAATTAGGGAGCACAAGTATAGTACTAAACTTAATTTTCTGATGAAAGTGGCAAAATACAGGCCAGCAGTTGTGAAATATCCTTATCTTACCTCAATGGGATATTACGGTGCACATACAGATTGGAAGTCTTGTCTCCATTTGTGCATTTCACTAAAATCAAGCAACATTATCGTACAAGTAGCACAACATATGAAAGCACACTGCAGAATCATGTGAAAGAAGGCTAGTACTGACCTCTCATTATGCGGAATTCAAACAACTCACAAGAAGAAGATCTGAACCAAATTCGCCTTAACGGATAGGAAGTAAGATCTCCTCTTGTGCAGTTCCACTAAGATCAAGCAATCAAGCAATGTTGTCGGTGTGACATTTTGGTTGAACTACACAAAACACTGTTAAAACAAAAGTGTTTTGTGCAGTGCAACAAAAGGTCACAATGGCAACGAGGTGAAGTAAATAACCCTGTTTACACAGAGGTGCAAAGGAAACAATTAGTGGTCAATAACGGTGGATGACACAGAAGCCAACAAAAAAAGCATCTACCTTATCTAAATGGGAAAGAAAGCAAGACACATTTCTCAAACGGTGGCATTGATTAATATTAACATAGAGATTATATTAACAATAAAATTCGTTAAACATGTAATTTTCTTTTAACTGTGGCATTGCATCAATTTTCCAGCGGCATTATTAGAGGGTGTTTGTTTACAGGGACATTTTGGTGTAGGGACTAAAAAACTCCGTGTCAGTCCCATCTAAACCAAACAGGAGGGACTTTTAGGGACTAAAAGTGGGCTTTTGGGACTAAAGAAAGAAGACCCCGAGGGAGTCTTTTTGGGACTTTTTCCAACAGTTGCCCCTGCCACGCATTGCACCTTGTCTCTATTAGTTCATTACTAGGGTAACATGGTCTTTTAGCATGTCATTTAATAACCTCTAGTCCATGTTTAGTCCCTGGAACCAAGCAGGTAGGGACTAGGGAGTTTTTAACCAAACAGGGCCTTAGATTAACAACAGCTAATGAGTTGCACGGGAAAGTGGACGCACCAGCACCATGTGCATCTACCGATGTACTGTGGTCATGCACAGTCTGTTGCAACAAAGAACAAACAACCAAGGAGCATATTTGTGTTGGTCCCAGTTTTGTTATCTTTAGACACCTTTCCCTATGTGAGCGCAGCAAATCTAGTCCTGCTCAAACTCTACAGCCTTGTCCCTTCCTTTCCTTTTTGAACTAGTACTTTCGCCCCTTCCTTTCCTCTTTGAACCACGTCCTAGATTTATGCGATACAACTTTCCCCACTACTTTCCCCCATTCCTTTCCTCTTTGAACCACGTCCTAGATTCATGCTATACAACTTTCCCCCTTCATTTCCTCTTTGAACCACGTCCTAGATTCATGCTATATACAACTTTTCCCACTACTTTCCCCCACTCCTTTCCTCTTTGAACCACGTCCTAGATTCATGGTATACATGCAGCTAGAGCAATGCATGTGGAGTAAGTAAATTATACCTTAAGGTTCTTGGGGCGTGGTTCGGTAGGCGACGGGACAATGGCGAAGAAGAAGGGGTCGGAGGCCCTCCCGCGCCGCCGCTGGGTGGAAAGTGAACAGCTGCGCCGGTAGTCCCTCGCCGACGGCGACAGCGTTAAGCCTCCTTCCCTTCCCGGCGGACGGATCCTGCCGGCTCTTTGAGCAGCAGTGAGGGGAGAGAGAGGCCGACGAAGTCTTGTTTAGATCTGGAGAGGGCGAGAGAGTGTGAAGAGAGCAACTACAAGCGTTGAGGCTCCAGCGGGAGAGGGCGAGAGAGTGTGAAGAGAGCAACTACAAGCGCTGAGGCTCCAGCATGTATATATATATATACTGGAGAGAGAGTGTGAAGCGTGCAAACCCTAGAAAACATTTTGACCAGTCAAAGAATCCTCCTGGCACAAATTATGCTCAAGTGTAGTTATCGAACCCGAGACCTCAAGTTTGATGAGCGAACAGGCTAACCAGCTACACAACCCTCCCGTTATGTTCAACGAGAGGGAAATAACCTTTTATACATTCCTGCATTCGTGTGACAAGCATGCCGTGTTTTTGTGTGTGTGTGGGAGTCATTGGGATTTCAATCATAATCGTGTCATGTGGCTTTGGTGGTAAGACTATCCACAGTGGTGCAGAAATAATGCAACCTTAGTCACCTTACCTCTCTCCACGTAGTACGTTGGGTCCCACCAGTCAGAGGGTGAAACAAACAAATTAATAAGAAAAATTAAAAGCGCCAGCGGTGTATCTTACCTCACACATCTCGCTACTGCTCGGGAACACTGTCCAATTGATCCCTCTGTTCGCTCACGTACTATTTTAAGTGAATCCTTATTATGACATGCACACAAATTTTGGGCACTTGTATTCGACTTAAGTCAGCGTGCCACCGTATCTCGTATACTTACTGCTCCCTCCGTCTAGGTGTAATAAGTCACGTTAGAAATTGAAACGGGACCAAGGTGCGTGTGTGTGCGTGTGTGTGTGTGTGTTTAACAACATGTGTGTGTTAGAGAGAGCGACAGATCGACCTACTCCTACAGAGAGATGTTGTGTAGTGTACGATTTTAGCCGCGAGAGTCGGTGCATCCTCTCGTTTCCGGGCGTGTCCGGTAGGGACATGCGGACAGCTGCCACGCCCGCTCCTGACCAGCCTGGCCCACCCAAAGCCCCTCCATCGCCCGCGCGCGCTTCCCGCCCGAAACGGTCAGCGCCGCTCCAAAGAATCGGTGCCGCATTCATGCCCGGGCAGAGCGGACGCGACCTCTCACTGGCGCAAGAGTGATGGTTGCTTCGTCCGTCCAACTTACTGCTGGGTCTATGTGATTTGACGGCTCATTGGTCTTTATTACTGAGGTGGTAGGACTGCTGGATGTCCCACGCTTTCGGCGAAAGGAGGTACTACTACTAGATTACAATTTTCTCCATTCTTACAGTGGAGGCGTGCAAGAGCAGTGAAAACACGCAGGCTCAGTGATTACATGGCCCACCTCACACTATCACCGTGCGACACCTAACTCTTTACATAGTACTCCCTCCGTTCCTAAATATTACTAGATGAGTCCCCGCGCGTTGCCGCGGAACAGCGGTATATCTCTCTGCGCAAAATTATCGATTTCATAGAACTAAAAAAAACTCTATAACCGCATGACAAATGTGGTAGCCAAACTAAATAAACTCCCATCATCATTTAGATCATCCCACGTAAGGAAAAAAGATCAGCCAACTCCTACTGCATAATGGGATTATATTTTTCTTTTTGACATGTTAATGGGACTTAAAAGCTCACTTACATGCATGCTACCGGTGCATGCTTGCATGCAGACATGTTGATGTGATTTAAAACCCACTCACATGCATGTGCCACGGTATTTCTGCATGCTTGCATGTGGCTTAGTGCGGAGCCTCTCAACGTCTAGATCAGACGGCTATTATGGACTGATTTACTTCATCTAACGGCTACATCAATTTTGATGATGTGGCTCAAGGAGAGGATAGAGAATTCCTAGTAGTGGGGGCTAGCTATTACTAGTAGATAAGTCTTTGTAGAGATTCCACTACATACGGAACAAAATGAATGAATCTACACTTAAAATGCATCTATATACATCCGCATGTGGTTCATGGTGAAATCTCTACAAAGACTTATATTTAGGAACGGAGGAAGTACTAGTATAGTACGTACTGTAATTTATCAACGAGATAAATTTGTACAATGCTATGAAGCTTCCAGCTTCTGTTACATGTATCTTGCGTCCAAGGTTGCCCAGTTGCAACATTTCATCAAATACAAAGGAGACTAACATGCATGCTATTGCATCTCAATGATTGACAGATCATAGCAAATATGTACTCCCTCCGTTCCAAAATAAGTGTCTCAACTTTGTAAACTTTAGTACAAAGTTGTACTACTACTAAAGTTGACACTTATTTTGGAACAAAGGCAGCTAAAGAAAAAAACGATCCATGCAGTCCCTAGCCCTTGAACCGTGAACCCTGACCAGGCTTCAATTTGCTGGCAACGTTCGAGCTTCCTAATAAATGAAGTTTGCAACCTTTTGACCATCGGATCATTTTGTGCAGTTTCACCAAAATCGAGATGAGCATCCCTGTGGCAAAGAAATTGAAGAAGCGTGATTAGAATAAGATTACTGGGACTAGTTGATGAGACATAAACTCATCACAAATACAGTACGTAGAAGCCAGTAGAGGTATGTGCGGGGCAAAGAAGTAGAGAAATATCCACAGGGAGTGATGTGGGCAGCTGGAGCAGTGGTGCAAGCCGGCTGTAAAGGGAGTTGTACCTGAGGGACGTAGCTCAACCTTGAGGAGGGCGGCGGGAGGCGGCAACTGCCCACGTCGCGGCAGTGAGCAAGGGACGAAGGCAACCTCACTGGCTTTGTGAGAGAGAACGGCGGGGACCCCTGATCGGGACATGCCGACAGTGGGTTTTCGCCGTCGGCGACGGCCACCGCATCTACACTAAGCATCCACCCCTTCCCCAAGCGGACGTGATCCGCCGGGATGTTAGAGATGTGGCCACAGTCGTTTTGTGCGAGAGAGTGTGAAGAGAGCAACCCCAGCAAGCAACCGTGTAGGCTGGCCCGTCCTGACTATGTATATAGTGGAGCGGTTTCCTTTTCTCTCCATATGAACCTATCATATTGCGTACGTGCCACTGAAGAAAAAAACTTTATTTATAAATGACGCGGCACCTACTACTCGTTCTCCTATAACCTTGCGCTTGGCATCTCCAAAATATTAACCTTGCGATTGGCTCTTCGCCTCTTCGGGAAGTCGAGCAATAATGGTAGTGCAGTATATATCGTTCTGGCTATATGAGACCGAATGAATTGTTGCACGTCCACCACGTGGGCGAGGGTCGAGGGGCGAGGGAGAGTGCTACATACGGAGCAAAATGAGTGAATCTACACTCTAAAATACGTCTATATACATCAGTGTTTGGAGTATGTACTAGTAGTTCATATTGAAATCTACTAAAGGACATATATATTCCAAACAATATGATATAATCTCTATAACCAAGGTAGTAGGGACGAGGAGTAAACGGAGGGAGTAGTAAATTTTTATCCTCGTCCTGCGAGCCACCGCGCGCATGGGCGAGGGAGCGGGCGTAAGGCGGAGCAAGCTTCACCTCATCCTGCGAGCCACCACGCCCGTGGGCGGGGGAGACGGCGTACTAAGAAAGTTTCTCCTCGTTCTACGAGTTGACGGGACACATCAAAAGTACTCCAGTGTATAGAGCCTTGCCTCCAAGGTAGGCCCCACATGGTTTGCCTCTTTTTTTAACATAACACGACAAGTCGCAACTTGTTTGTTCACCCGTGGTAGACGATCCTCCGTCCACCAAGTGGACAACCAGTACACGTGCCAAATTACCACGTGGGCTGCCTTTTTCGTACAGAAATGAGCTCCACCGTGTACCCGCGCGGGTGTGGTTGGGAAAGAGGCGGGAGTACGTGCGCCATGCATGCACCTCTTCTCTTCGTGCACGTCCCCCACCCACGTGGGCTCGTGAGTGTTTTTTGTTTTGGGGTGGGGTGGGGTGGGCGTTGATTTCGTGAATTATTTGTGGGAATATGTGTCGATGACATCTCAAACAAATTTTTGCATGCAATGTGTGTGAAATGGAGGCCTATCCATATCATACATAGAGGGTCGGGCAATCCACGAGAAGAGAGGGAGGGGTCATAGCTATCGATAGAGTCGAAGAGAGGATCAAGTGGGTGGGTGCGAGATCGATGAAGAGAGCCATCGAAATTGTGTGTGTGTGCAAGTCAAAGATATAGGGCGACTGGCCTACCGGAACGTTAGAGGGCACATGTCAAGTTTGTGTGTGGCAGGGAGACATGACTAGAGCACTCGATGTATCGGTGTGTGTGGGGGGTGGGGGGAGGGGTAGGCAGAGGCCTAACTATAGAGGTAGAACGACTCGTATATGTGTTGAGAAGGAGAGACCCAGCTATGTCTTGAGGGAGATCGGTCGACATCCATACATAACTGAAGGACGGGAAATATGATGGGACAGAGAGAGAGAGGGGAGAGAGAAGGAGGGAGAGGGAGGGAGAGGGGTAGAGTGCTGGATGGGTGATGGAGTTGCTTCTCGAAGATGGTGGGAGAGGCCAACTAGACAAACTGAAGGTGGAACTGCAATGTTATCAATAAGAGTGGGGATGTGTTTCTGTGTGTGCCTGTGCGTGATAGATCTGTCGGGACGCATCCATGGATGATGAAGGGGAACCATGTGTTTGGTAAGCAAACCTAACTAGATCGGTAGATCAATTGTTGTTTGTCGGAGGAAGGGAGAGACACAACTAATGAGGTAGATCGATTGACGTGTGGGTAAAAACGAGTTATAAGGACCTAGCTAGCTATATGTATAGCGAGAGATCGGTCGGTGTACGTCCATTTGTTAGAGGCAAATAAGGCCCAGCGAGACGGATAGACAGAGAGAATGGAGCTAGGAGGTGGTGCAAGTGAAGGAAATATGCCCTAGAGGCAATAATAAAGTATTATATATTTCCTTATATCATGATAAATGTTTATTATTCATGCTAGAATTGTATTAACCGGAAACATAATACATGTGTGAATACATAGACAAACAGAGTGTCACTAGTATGCCTCTACTTGACTAGCTCGTTAATCAAAGATGGTTATGTTTCCTAGCCATAGACATGAGTTGTCATTTGATTAATGAGATCACCTCATTAGGAGAATGACGTGATTGACTTGACCCATTCCGTTAGCTTAGCACCCGATCGTTTAGTATGTTGCTATTGCTTTCTTCATGACTTATACATGTTCCTATGACTATGAGATTATGCAACTCCCGTTTACCGGAGGAACACTTTGTGTGCTACCAAACGTCACAACGTAAATGGGTGATTATAAAGGTGCTCTACAGGTGTCTCCAAAGGTACTTGTTGGGTTGGCGTATTTCGAGATTAGGATTTGTCACTCCGATTGTCGGAGAGGTATCTCTGGGCCCACTCGGTAATGCACATCACTATAAGCCTTGCAAGCATTGTGACTAATGAGTTAGTTGCGGGATGATGTGTTACGGAACGAGTAAAGAGACTTGCCGGTAACGAGATTGAACTAGGTATCGAGATACCGACGATCGAATCTCGGGCAAGTAACATACCGATGACAAAGGGAACAACGTATGTTGTTATGCGGTCTGACCGATAAAGATCTTCGTAGAATATGTGGGAGCCAATATGGGCATCCAGGTCCCGCTATTGGTTATTGACCGGAGACGTGTCTCGGTCATGTCTACATAGTTCTCGAACCCGTAGGGTCCGCACGCTTAAAGTTACGATGACAGTTTTATTATGAGTTTATGTATGTTGATGTACCGAAGGAGTTCGGAGTCCTGGATGAGATCGGGGACATGACGAGGAGTCTCGAAATGGTCGAGACGTAAAGATCGATATATTGGACGACTATATTCGGACTTCGGAAAGGTTCCGAGTGATTCGGGTATTTTTCGGAGTACCGGAGAGTTACGGGAATACGTATTGGGCCTTATTGGGCCATACGGGAAAGAAGAAAAAGGGCCTCAAGGGTGGCCGCACCCCTCCCCTTGGTCTGGTCCGAATTGGACTAGGGAAGGGGGGCGCCCCCTTCCTTCCTTCTCTTTTTCCCTTCCTCTTTTCCTATTCCATATGGGAGGTGGAATCCTACTAGGACTAGGGAGTCCTAGTAGGACTCCACACTTGGTGCGCCCCCTCCTAGGGCCGGCCTCCTCCTCCCTTGCTCCTTTATATACGGGGGCAGGGGGGCACCCCAGAGACACAACAATTGATCCTTGAGATCTCTTAGCCGTGTGCGGTGCCCCCCTCCACCATATTACACCTCGATAATACCGTTGCGGAGCTTAGGCGAAGCCCTGCGTCGGTGGAACATCATCATCGTCACCACGCCGTCGTGCTGACGAAACTCTCCCTCAACACTCGGCTGGATCGGAGTTCGAGGGACGTCATCGAGCTGAACGTGTGTAGAACTCGGAGGTGCCGTGCGTTCGGTACTTGATCGGTCGGATCGTGAAGACGTACGACTACATCAACCGCGTTGTGATAACGCTTCCGCTGTCGGTCTACGAGGGTACGTGGACAACACTCTCCCCTCTCGTTGCTATGCATCACCATGATCTTGCGTGTGCGTAGGAATTTTTTTGAAATTACTACGTTCCCCAACAGTGGTATCAGAGCCTGGTTTTATGCGTTGATGCTATGCACGAGTAGAACACAAGTGAGTTGTGGGCGATATAAGTCATACTGCTTACCAGCATGTCATACTTTGGTTCAGCGGTATTGTGAGATGAAGCGGCCCGGACCGACATTACGCGTACGCTTACGCGAGACTGGTTTCACCGTTCGGAGCACTCGTTGCTTAAAGGTGACTGGCGGGTGTCTGTCTCTCTCACTTTAGTTGAACCGAGTGTGGCTACGCCCGGTCCTTGCGAAGGTTAAAACAGCACCAACTTGACAAACTATCGTTGTGGTTTTGATGCGTAGGTAAGAACGGTTCTTGCTAAGCCCGTAGCAGCCACGTAAAACTTGCAACAACAAAGTAGAGGACGTCTAACTTGTTTTTGCAGGGCATGTTGTGATGTGATATGGTCAAGACATGATGTGATATAATGTGTTGTATGAGATGATCATGTTTTGTAACCGAGTTATCGGCAACTGGCAGGAGCCATATGGTTGTCGCTTTATTGTATGAGATGCAATCGCCATGTAATAGTTTTACTTTATCACTAAGCGGTAGCGATAGTCGTAAAAGCAATAAGTTGGCGAGACGACAACGATGCTACGATGGAGATCAAGGTGTCGCGCCGGTGACGATGGTGATCATGACGGTGCTTCGGAGATGGAGATCACAAGCACGGTGCTTCGGAGATGGAGATCACAAGCACAAGATGATGATGGCCATATCATATCACTTATATTGATTGCATGTGATGTTAATCCTTTATGCATCTTATCTTGCTTTGATTGACGGTAGCATTATAAGATGATCTCTCACTAAAATTTCAAGATAAAAGTGTTCTCCCTGAGTATGCACCGTTGCAAAAGTTCTTCGTGCTGAGACACCACGTGTTAATCGGGTGTGATAGGCTCTACGTTCAAATACAACGGGTGCAAAACAGTTGCACACGCGGAATACTCAGGTTAAACTTGACGAGCCTAGCATATACAGATATGGCCTCGGAACACAGAGACCGAAAGGTCGAGCGTGAATCATATAGTAGATATGATCAACATAGTGATGTTCACCATTGAAACTACTCCATCTCACGTGATGATCGGACATGGTTTAGTTGATTTGGATCACGTGATCACTTAGATGATTAGAGGGATGTCTATCTAAGTGGGAGTTCTTAAGTAATATGATTAATTGAACTTAAATTTATCATGAACTTAGTCCTGATAGTATTTTGCAAATTATGTTGTAGATCAATAGCTCGCGTTGTTGCTTCCCTGTGTTTATTTTTGATATGTTCCTAGAGAAAAATTATGTTGAAAGATGTTAGTAGCAAAGATGCGGATTGGATCCGTGATCTGAGGATTATCCTCATTGCTGCACAGAAAAATTATGTCCTTGATGCACCGCTAGGTGACAGACCTATTGCAGGAGCAGATGCAGACGTTATGAACGTTTGGCTAGCTCAATATGATGACTACTTGATAGTTTAGTGCACCATGCTTAACGGCTTAGAATCGGGACTTCAAAGACGTTTTGAACGTCATGGACCATATGAGATGTTCCAGGAGTTGAAGTTAATATTTCAAGCAAATACCCGAGTTGAGAGATATGAAGTCTCCAACAAGTTCTATAGCTAAAAGATGGAGGAGAATCGCTCAACTAGTGAGCATGTGCTCAGATTGTCTGGGTACTACAATCGCTTGAATCAAGTGGGAGTTTATCTTCCAGATAAAATAGTGATTGACAGAATTCTCTAGTCACCATCACCAAGTTAGTAGAACTTCGTGATGAACTATAGTATGCAAGGGATGACGAAAGTAATTCCCGAGCTCTTCGTGATGCTGAAATCGACGAAGGTAGAAATCAAGAAAAACATCAAGTGTTGATGGTTGACGAGACCACTTCAAATGTTGATGGTTGACGAGACCACTAGTTTCAAGAAAAGGGCAAAGGGAAGAAGGGGAACTTCAAAAAGAACGGCAAGCAAGTTGCTGCTCAAGTGAAGAAGCCTAAGTCTGGTCCTAAGCCTGAGACTAAGTGCTTCTACTGCAAAAGGGACTGGTCACTGGAAGCGGAACTACCCCAACTATTTGGTGGATAAGAAGGATGGCAAAGTGAACAAAGGTATATTTGATATACAGATTATTGATGTGTACTTTACTAGTGTTTATAGCAACCCCTCGGTAATTGATACTGGTTCAGTTGCTAAAGAGTAGTACTCGAAACGGGAGTTGCAGAATAAACAGAGACTAGTAAAAGTGAAAAAGGTATATTTGATATACAGATTATTGATGTGTACTTTACTAGTGTTTATAGCAACCCCTCGGTAATTGATACTGGTTCAGTTGCTAAAGAGTAGTAACTCGAAAACGGGAGTTGCAGATAAACAGAGACTAGTAAAAGGCGAGGTGACGATGTGTGTTGGAAGTAGTTCAAGATTGATATGATCATCATCGCACACTCCCTGTACTTTCGGGATTAGTGTTGAAACTAAATAAGTGTTATTTGGTGTTTACGTTGAACATGAATATGATTTGATCATGTTTATTGCAATACGGTTATTCATTTAAGTTAGAGAACAATTGTTGTTCTGTTTACATGAATAAAACCTTCTATGGTCATACACACCAACGAAAATGGTTTGTTGGATCTCGATCGTAGTGATACACATATTCATAATATTGAAGCCAAAAGATGCAAAGTTAATAATGATAGTGCAACTTATTTGTGGCACTGCCGTTTAGGTCATATTGGTGTAAAGCGCATGAAGAAACTCCATACTGATGGGATTTTGGAATCACTTGATTATGAATCACTTGATGCTTGCGAACCGTGCCTCATGGGCAAGATGACTAAAACGCCGTTCTCCGGAACTATGGAGAGAGCAACAGATTTGTTGGAAATCATACATACAGATGTATGTGGTCCGATGAATATTGAGGCTCGTAGCAGGTATCATTATTTTCTGACCTTCACAGATGATTTGAGCAGATATGGGTATATCTACTTGATGAAACACAAGTCTGAAACATTTGAAAAGTTCAAAGAATTTCAGAGTGAAGTGGAGAATCATCGTAACAAGAAAATAAAGTTTCTACGATATGATCGCAGAGGTAAAATATTTGAGTTACGAGTTTGGCCTTCAGTTAAAACAATGTGAAATAGTTTCACTACTCACGCCACCTGGAACACCACAGTGTAATGGTGTGTCCGAACGTCATAATCGTACTTTATTGGATATAGTGCAATCTATGATGTCTCTTACCAATTTACCACTATCGTTTTGGGGTTATGCATTAGAGACAGCTACATTCACGTTAAATAGGGCACCATCAAAATCCGTTGAGACGACGCCTTATGAACTGTGGTTTGGCAAGAAACCAAAGTTGTCGTTTCTTAAAGTTTGGGGTTGCGATGCTTATGTGAAAAAGTTTCATCCTGATAAGCTCAAACCCAAATCGGAGAAATGTGTCTTCATAGGATACCCAAAGGAGACAGTTGGGTACACCTTCTATCACAGATCCGAAGGCAAGACATTCGTTGCTAAGTATGGATCCTTTCTAGAGAAGGAGTTTCTCTCGAAAGAAGTGAGTGGGAGGAAAGTAGAACTTGATGAGGTAACTGTACCTGCTCCCTTATTGGAAAGTAGTTCATCACAGAAATCTGTTCCTGTGACTCCTACACCAATTAGTGAGGAAGTTAATGATGATGATCATGTAACTTCAGATCAAGTTACTACCAAACCTCGTAGGTAAACCAGAGTGAGATCCACACCAGAGTGGTACGGTAATCCTGTTCTGGAGGTCATGTTATTTGACCATGACGAACCTACGAACTATGAAGAAGCGATGGTGAGCCCAGATTCCGCAAAATGGCTTGAGGCCATGAAATCTGAGATGAGATCCATGTATGAGAACAAAGTATGGACTTTGATTGACTTGCCCAATGATCGGCGAGCCATTGAGATTAAATGGATTTTTCAAGAGGAAGACGGACGCTGATAGTAGTGTTACTATCTACAAAGCTAGAATTGTCGCAAAAAGGTTTTTGACAAGTTCAAGATGTTGACTACGATGAGAGTTTCTCACTCGTATCTATGCTTAAGTCTGTCCGAATCATGTTAGCAATTGCCGCATTTTATGAAATCTGGCAAAGGGATAAACAAAACTACATTCCTTAATGGATTTATTAAGGAAGAGTTGTATATGATGCAACCAGAAGGTTTTGTCAATCCTAAAAGTGCTAACAAAATATGCAAGCTCCAGCGATCCATCTATGGACTGGTGCAAGCATCTCAGAGTTGGAATATACGCTTTGATAAGTTGATCAAAGGATATAGTTTTATACAGACTTGCGATGAAGCATGTATTTACAAGAAAGTGAGTGGGAGCACTACAGCATTTCTGATAAGTATATGTGAATGACATATTGTTGATCAGAAATAATGTAGAATTATTCTGCAAAGCATAAAGGAGTGTTTGAAAGGAGTTTTTCAAAGAAAGACCTCGGTGAAGCTGCTTACATATTGAGCATCAAGATCTATAGAGATAGATGAAGACGCTTGATAAGTTTTTCAATGAGTACATACCTTAACAAGATTTTGAAGTAGTTCAAAATAGAACAGTCAAAGAAAGAGTTCTTGCCTGTGTTACAAAGTGTGAAATTGAGTAAAACTCAAAGCCCGACCACGGCAGAAGATAGAAAGAGAATGAAAGTCATTCCCTATGCCTTGGCCATAGGTTCTATAAAGTATGCCATGCTGTGTACCAAATCTATTGTATACCCTACACTGATTTTGGCAAGGGAGTACAATAGTAGATCACTGGACAGCGGTCAAAATTATCCTTGGTGGAATAAGGATATATTTCTCGATTATGGAAGTGACAAAAAGGTTCGTCGTAAAGGGTTACGTCGATACAAGTTTTTGACACTAAATCTAGATGACTCTAAGTCTCGGTCTAGATACATATTGAAAGTGGAAGCAATTAGCTAGAGTAGCGCCGTGCAGAGCATTGTAGACATAGAAATTTGCAAAATACTTACGGATCTGAATGTGGCAGACCCGTTGACTAAAATTATCTCACAATCAAAACATGATCACACCTTAGTACTCTTTGGGTGTTAATCGCATAGCGATATGAACTAGATTATTGACTCTAGTAAACCCTTTGAGTGTTGGTCACATAGAGATGTGAACTATGGGTGTTAATCACATGGTGATGTGAATTATTGATGTTAAATCACATGGCGATGTGAACTAGATTATTGACTCTAGTGCAAGTGGGAGACTGAAGGAAATATGCCCTAGAGGCAATAATAAAGTATTATATATTTCCTTATATCATGATAAATGTTTATTATTCATGCTAGAATTGTATTAACCGGAAACATAATACATGTGTGAATACATAGACAAACAGAGTGTCACTAGTATGCCTCTACTTGACTAGCTCGTTAATCAAAGATGGTTATGTTTCCTAGCCATAGACATGAGTTGTCATTTGATTAATGAGATCACCTCATTAGGAGAATGACGTGATTGACTTGACCCATTCCGTTAGCTTAGCACCCGATCGTTTAGTATGTTGCTATTGCTTTCTTCATGACTTATACATGTTCCTATGACTATGAGATTATGCAACTCCCGTTTACCGGAGAACACTTTGTGTGCTACCAAACGTCACAACGTAAATGGGTGATTATAAAGGTGCTCTACAGGTGTCTCCAAAGGTACTTGTTGGGTTGGCGTATTTCGAGATTAGGATTTGTCACTCCGATTGTCGGAGAGGTATCTCTGGGCCCGCTCGGTAATGCACATCACTATAAGCCTTGCAAGCATTGTGACTAATAAGTTAGTTGCGGGATGATGTGTTACGGAACGAGTAAAGAGACTTGCCAGTAACGAGATTGAACTAGGTATCGAGATACCGACGATCGAATCTCGGGCAAGTAACATACTGATGACAAAGGGAACAACGTATGTTGTTATGTGGTCTGACCGATAAAGATCTCCGTAGAATATGTGGGAGCCAATATGGGCATCCAGGTCCCACTATTGGTTATTGACCGGAGACGTGTCTCGGTCATGTCTACATAGTTCTCGAACCCGTAGGGTCCGCACGCTTAAAGTTACGATGACAGTTTTATTATGAGTTTATGTATGTTGATGTACCGAAGGAGTTCGGAGTCCCGGATGAGATCGGGGACATGACGAGGAGTCTCGAAATGGTCGAGACGTAAAGATCGATATATTGGACGACTATATTCGGACTTCGGAAAGGTTCCGAGTGATTCGGGTATTTTTCGGAGTACCGGAGAGTTACGGGAATACGTATTGGGCCTTATTGGGCCATACGGGAAAGAAGAAAAAGGGCCTCAAGGGTGGCCGCACCCCTCCCCTTGGTCTGGTCCGAATTGGACTAGGGAAGGGGGGCGCCCCCTTCCTTCCTTCTCTTTTTCCCTTCCTCTTTTCCTATTCCATATGGGAGGTGGAATCCTACTAGGACTATGGAGTCCTAGTAGGACTCCACACTTGGTGCGCCCCCTCCTAGGGCCGGCCTCCTCCTCCCTTGCTCCTTTATATACGGGGGCAGGGGGCACCCCAGAGACACAACAATTGATCCTTGAGATCTCTTAGCCGTGTGCGGTGCCCCCCTACACCATATTACACCTCGATAATACCGTTGCGGAGCTTAGGCGAAGCCCTGCGTCGGTGGAACATCATCATCGTCACCACGCCGTCGTGCTGATGAAACTCTCCCTCAACACTCGGCTGGATCGGAGTTCGAGGGACGTCATCGAGCTGAACGTGTGTAGAACTCGGAGGTGCCGTGCGTTCGGTACTTGATTGGTCGGATCGTGAAGACGTACGACCACATCAACCACGTGGTGATAACGCTTCCGCTGTCGGTCTACGAGGGTACGTGGACAACACTCTCCCCTCTCGTTGCTATGCATCACCATGATCTTGCGTGTGCGTAGGAATTTTTTTTGAAATTACTACGTTCCCCAACAGCAAGAGGCCCAACTACTAGCTAGATAGGGGGAGGAGTGTGCGGTTGTGAGATCGATGAAAAGAGGGGCGAGAGTTTACACGTGTGTCTGACCGTATGAGAGACACGAGGCAAGGACACATAAAGGAGGAGATTGAAGGTGTGTGTGTATGTTGTAGGCAGGCATCGCTGCAGAGGTTTATCGATCGGTGTGTGTCGGAAAGGAGTTGTGGAGTCTCTTGGAGAACGACCTAAAGAAAAAAAATGAATGTGCCCGGTGGATAGAATGCCGAGGGAGGGGGAGGGCGAGGAGGGCGTGTGCATGCACGAGAGAAAGTTAGTGGTAGCTACAAAGGTTAGAGGATTGTGTGGGTGTAAGAGACTAACAAAGATCATAATTTGATATGAAAGCGGATTCATATATTTGAATAGGAGATCATAGTGTTTTAAACATTGCATGCATGAATATAGCGGTGATACACGTGCTGTGCACATGTTATACCATAATGTGATAATGCATGGCGTTTGCAACTCACAGCTAAATGCCGAACAATCTAAACCATACTATACATCAAACAATCTCACATTTTATTTGAATTTGTGATAATGTGTGGCGTTTGGAGCTTACAACTAAATATCGAACAATCTAAACAATACTATATATCGAACATTCTCACATTTTATTTGAATTTGTGGTAATGTGTGGTGTTTGCAACTCACATCTAAATACTTGTAGGCGTAGGGGGCGGGGCACCATACATAATGTGATAAACACATTATACATATGAGACATGGTTTAGATTATGAAGATCTAGCTAGAGCTAGAAATGTAATGTGATTTGAAATCAAAATAAAGTGGATTCAAAAAATCTAGCTCAAGTTCATATAGTACACATAGTTCATATGTAACTCGAGACTAATCATGTGGTGTGTTGTGAAGATAATACACAAACGATGGTTTAACTTGAGAATAATGATGATTGTAGATCTTATTAAAACAGAGAAACGAATTCAAATGCTTTGACTTCACAACAATCATTACTGTAGATCTTATTCAAATAGAGAAACGAATTCAAATTTAGTTCATATTGAAGCGGTAGTATATATGTTTGGAATGCACTAAAACGTTCATTTGAGTAGTAGGTTGCATGCATTATACACGTAGCGAAATATTTTAATTGAACATAACATGAATTCAAAGTTTTGAATGACATTTGTAGTGCGCATTGATTTGGTACAGTACACGTTAGGCTTGTCCGGAAATTTCAACCCGCGCCTTGTTAGCCCGAAATATTTAAGATATATCTTTGTCTCGTTGTGCTCCGACAACTCCCTCCATCTCAACCCGCGCCTTGCTATTCCGAAATTACAACGCACGCGAAAACTCCCACCTCCTGTGAAATCCCGACATGCGAAATGCCCGTGGTACCCCTGAACCAAAAGAACCGCCTCAAATCGGTGGGGGTACTTTTGTAACTTACCCCACATTTCGGACAAGCGCGTCTCTAAGCCATGGTTCCCCACTGCCATCCCATCCGCCCACCCATTCGTACACCGAGGCCGCAAAAACCCACGACGAAACCCCACACCCTGCTCTGTCCGCCACCCAGCCGGAGCCTCTTCCCCGATGACGTCGTCCACAGCAACACCTCGACGTCCCTCATCCACCGTACCAGATGAGGATCCGTCGTCGATCTCATCGTCCCGCCGGTTCAGGCACCCCGTCCTCCACCTCCAAGGAGTTGCCCCGATGTTCCCCTCGTCTTTCGCGCCACCTCCATTCCCACACCGCCGTCCTCACCTGCACAACCGGAAGAGCATCATCATCACCGTTTCCTCGGATGAAGCTGCGGCCTAATCGGCGCCACCAAAGAGGTTGTACACTAATCGCCGCATTTTCTTCTTGATTCGATCTCACGGTGCTGTCGGCGCTCGGTCCCGAGCCGACACGGCGCGGCTCCATCCACGGCGGCGTCGCCGGCCACTTCCTCCATGGCGTCGCTCCCTCGGCGGCGACGTCCACATCAGTAGGAGCTGCTGCTGCTTTAGCTCTCGCTCACGCTGCTGCTCTGCTCTTTCTCTCGGTCCCCTGCCTGGTCTGCTCTTGCTATTGCTCTTTCTCACGCTACTGCTCTCGCTCTTGCTCTTGCTTGCGATGCTGCTCCGATTTAGCTACACTTCAGTCGACGGAATCGACTTTTGGGTCAGTCGATTTTCAAGGGGTGGGGGGGGCTCGCCGGGGTGAAGGAAGAACCAGCCACAGCGGGGAGGGGGGCTCGCCAGAGAGGTACCCCACTATCTATCTTAGGGTTCAGGATGGGGTGGTGGTCGCCGGCGGTGGCGGGGCATTGGCGGGGCGGTGGCGTGGGGATCGCCGGAGAAAAAGCTCGGCACGGGGGGGCTAGAGGGATGGCCGGGGCGGTGGCGGACCGGCGGTGGGGAGTGTTTTCGGGACGAGCGGGGCGGCGCACCACCGGCCGCGGGCGGCGGGGGGCTGCTGTTTGGCCGGTGGTGGCTGGCGGCTCAGGGGGTGGAGGTTGAAGATGAACCGCAGGCCCTTGATTTCGTATCCAACGGCTACAAAATCGACTGACCAGAGATGAAAAAGTCAGTCGACCGACGTGTAGCCTCACCTTGCTAGTGCGTTCAGTTTCGACAGCAAAATTCAGTTTCGACAGTTAAGTTTAGTTTCGACAGTTAAGTTCAGAGATGAGCGGCTGATGTATTTTACATCTAGCACTTTGTGGTTATGTATTTTACGTCATGTATTGGAGATGCTATTAGAATTCCACTCAGGTTAACGTTGTTCGTTGTCTCTCTTGTCCTGCTTCAGCCTCGGCGTCGTACAACTCACCGCAGCTGCTCCAACGACGAAACCCTCCATCACAGCGGAGCAGTACCTCGGTCTCCATCTCCAGACGCCTAAGATCTTCTTCCCCTCCTCCGACAGCAAAGTCAGCCGGAGCATCCTCACCGGTCAACCCAATCACGCTGAGATCGACATGGCTTCGCCAAAGAGGTTGTACACTTGTTGCATCTCTTTTTTACTCTACATGTTATATATATTGTCCACTGAGCACACGGATTTGTTCCTTTAGTGTCTCCTTGAAAGAAAAAACGTAGGAATTTTAATTTTCACTTGTCCTCCTTTTCAAATTCCTATTCATGAAGCACAAGACTAAGAGATAGTAGCATAATAGCATTATAACCGTACATTTTCTTGTGGTTTGACTTAATCTCACCATGCTTCTTTGCATCCTGTGATCTTCCAATTGTTGTGAATCAAACACCCAGATTGGCAGAAATCCTGTGTTCTTAAATTCTCTGTTTTGCACGTGCATTCCTATCCTATTCCTGTCTATTTCCTATCCCTGCATTGTTGGAATCCTCCAATTCAAACGAGCCCTTATAGAATTACTTATCTTACAGATAGTTGTCAAAGAAAACCTTGCGTGGTTTGTCCCGCTCCTGTTGCGTCGTCGTCCACCCCAGCTCAGCTGCTCCAACGACAAAAGGGTCCAGCACAGCAGGGATCCGGCCAACAGACTGTCTTTCGCCGCCTCAGATCTTCTTCCCTGCCGCTGGCAGCCATGAAAACTGCATTACCATCATCAACCGAGCAGATGACCTCAAGGACTACACGGGTCCGCAAGAGAGGTCGCACTCTTTCGTGTCTGCTTACGTTATGCATCGCTTAATATTACATGCTACTTTATCATCCTGTTCACCGATTAGACTCTGAGTCAGCTCCAAACTAATGGTCAAACTTGAGTTTTTAAATGGTTGTGGGGTACATATCGGGGCCGCTGTCAATAGTATCTATCTACTATCTGGTTAATCTCCAGTGTCTACTATGAGTTTCATGTTGGGTGGGAAACAAACAGTAAAGAGGCCATTATCTGTATTTTTTAACTGAAGCCATTATCTGCCTGCTATTATTGGTTTTGGGTCTATCCACAGGTTGCTACCATCACTCTGGATTTCTGCATGCACTCCTTACATAATCTCACTATGTTTTATTCCTATGCATGACAGTTATTGTAAACAATGGAACTGAACATGTAGAGCCAAAGAGACGAGCCTTGCGTGGCAATAAAATTTCATGCAGATGTCGCTCCATGGTAGGCGGAAAGGCAGCCCCCCTCCACGCATTTCGGATTGTAATCGAGAGGAAGATATCTGTTCTGGGGGGGATTCAGAAGGAGAAGACAACTCCTATTTACCCCCTGAGGTCTTCGCTCTAACTTGGCATGCTGATGTTGGTTATATCATGCATATGGTGTCTTGCATTGCTTACTTTATACATCAAATATGTCATCTGCTTAGTTTAGACATCCTTTGTGCGAATGCCATCTGTTTAGTTTATTCATCGTTTATGTGAATTATGCAACGCCATCTTGTTTAGCCAGGCATCATATATGTGAATTTTGTAATGCCATCCTGCTTAGCCGGTCATCTTATATGTAAATTATATCAGGCCATCCTTTTTTTCGTTACATATTACATTTGTCAACAATGTTAGTACATTCAACCGCTCTTCGTGTGCATCAGCCATTTGACACGGTGGTGGCAAATTCTGGAGTGAAAACAAGGTCTTCAGAGCAGACTATGCTATCTGATGAAGCGCATATCTCGCTGGTTACGGATAGCTCCTCAGAGGAGGATTCAGAGACAGATGACCAGACCTATTCCCCC